>NC_143022.1:44107500-44325000 GCF_057628025.1 Oncorhynchus mykiss
GAAGTCCTTCATTCACAGAGCAGAAAAAGACCCAGACCCAGGCTTCTTTCACAAGACCAGCCAGGGGGAGAGGAGTGATGGCTGTAGAGGACGAGAGGGCAATAGGGGAAACCACAGGCCAGAACAATCCCTTCCCCAACAAGAGCTTTTTCCTGTCAACCACAAGAGTTTTTGTTGTTGTTGATGAATATACTTGTATTACGTTTTCACAATTATTCCTGCACAGTAACATAATATACAGCTGGACAGTAATTCATACCACAGGAATGTTTCTGTTCTTGCCCACCCACACACTGTTGAGCCCAACCCTTCACCCAATTTCCCATCTACCCTCTCCCCCACCCGGACCCCCACCCATCTCTTCCCTATGGCTGGGAAAAGAGCAGACAGGTCATGAACATACTGTACATAATAACAAAAGAGCTTTCTGTCCTCCCTTCACCACGTCAGGAAGCAGAGAGCTCTTTGAATGAAGTTAACTCAACCAGCCCAGTTTTCTCCACAGTAAATAGGCCATTACTCAGCAGAGTTGTTAAGTGGGCTGTGAGTTGCACTCCATTATACAAAAGCAGTTCAAACCAAGGACGTCATACGTACACTATATGAATACAGTAATATTTATGATACATATAATGTCTATGTTTCAGAGTTATTGCAACAGAAACGTTGTCCAGTGTAAATGCTGCACATGCCAAGACAAATATGTCATATGCAGCAAATGATGTCTATGGTTCAACCTCATGGCAATAGAATGTAAACGCGCTGGTCCAGACTGGTAATGTGCCAGACTGCCAGGAGACTGAAGTGAAGCCGAGCTGAGGGAAGGTCAGGGTGATGGTAGCATCCTGACGTGCCCAACGCCCTGGATGTCAGAGCCCGGAGTAGCAGCTGCAGCGCGGTACGGGTGGGAGGAGAGGAGCAGCACTGCCCTTCTGCACACCTGCCCGTCTGCTCTGCCCTAGTTAAAGAGGGGCAGAAGATACGTTCTGGGGGAGGTATGCCATCCCTGTAGCTCCCAGGGGTTTGGCCTTGTCAATGAGAGGCTAGCTGGGAGGATGTCACAGTGCTCACCCCCCTCGCTTCCCTTCCGCTCGCCCTCCCTGACCAGGGACCACTGCTGCACGAGCCCACACCCTGAACACGGCAGAACGGGCCTCTTATTCGGCCAAGGATCAAAATGCAAGGAAGAGCTTGACTGTTTCTATGTGTGCCTGTCTGTGTGGTTACATCAGGCACAGTGCACATGCAGTACTGTAGCAATGAGTGTACCAGTCTGCCACAGGCATGGTCAGTGTTCTGAATCCACCCCCTCATAGTGTTGACTTGTACAACACTTTGAGAACGCTGTTAGGTGAGGTCTAGTTTAAAGCTGTTACATTGGAGGTGTAAGTCAAAGTGATGGGGTTTCTGTGCCGCTGCTTCTGGAGTGCACATGCTGCACATGTGGGGCCGATGGAACTTTCCAGAAGAAGACAGCTTGGAGCTATGCGTTAACAAATGCTGAATATAGTAAGCCTACTCTGATAAGACAGAGATATAGGCCACTGACTTCAGTGTGCGTGTTAGTGCCACTCAGGCCTTGCACTGCACACAGCACACCACCCTCTGGTGCAAACGTCACAATCTTGAGTGGCTGTTTGTGTGTGTGCGTGTGTGCGCGTGTGTGTGTATGTGTGCGTGCGTGTGCGTGTGTGTGCGTGTGTGTGTGCATAGCTGAGGTTTGCATGCAGAGCAGCGCTGCTCATAAAGCACCAGGACGTGGTGAGTCGTTATCGCCTGACTACCTGCCATTTTCCATTTGACGGTTTCACCCACAACCTCCTTTATTCACCTCCGTCTGTGAACTATTACGGACGGTTCTAAGACATTGTGCCCCCATGTGCTACAGGAGACAGGCAACTTCCAGTATCTGCTTCTGCGTACTGAGAGTGAAGGAAGGGAGGGAGAAGAGGAGTGTGTGAGCAGCGTAGTGTGCTTCTTGTTTGCCTGTGTAGAGGCCTGCAGCTGCTGCTGTGTTTTGCATGCCATGGAAGCATTGAGGAGATTTGCATTACTGGTTTGATTAAGTCAGCGCGATCGCTGGGTTGGGTTGGGTGGAGTGCAGCTGGACCCTGGTGAGGCCAGGGCAGGGGAATCATGGGAAAGGGCCTGGCCAGGGAGGTTCTGCCTGAACGCATCCAAGCACAACATCATCAACGTTAACGGTCCTCAACATGATCCTTGCCTGGGGAGGTGCGTGCACACACATACGCGCACACACACGCACACAGCTGAAGATGCAGGACTAATTGCTCTCTAATTTAAATAGTATGGTCCAAAGCCGTTATAAAAATCCACACTTCCATGACATCAAACGTGGCACAGCATCAACCATGGAAAAAACAACATTGCGGCCGGCACAGACTTGACCATTTTCCCCATGATTGGTTGTTGTGTCATATTCATTTCATGCTGAGATGATACTAATATTTGATACTAATATTCCTAGGGTGGAGATTGAATATGCAGGGGAGGGCGGGGTGCTGCTGTAACTTCTAGGAAGGACCTTGTGGGAGTGGAAGGTTCTGTGACCTGAGTATTAGGAGCAATGGGGGCCTGCGGTCCAGTGCGGTCCAGTGCGGTCCAGCGGTCCAGTGCGGTCCAGCGGTCCTGTGCGGTCCAGTGCGGTCCAGCGGTCCTGTGCGGTCCAGTGCGGTCCAGTGCGGTCCAGTGCGGTCCAGTGCGGTCCAGTGCGGTCCAGCGGTCCAGCGGTCCAGTGCGGTCCAGCGTGGTCTAGGGGTCAATATGATGATGTGTTTCCTCCCAAGGCTGATTTCAGCTCAATTTGAGTCGCGGTTCAAAGTATTTTTTTCAGTAGCCTGGCTGGCATGCTGCAATGGCCCCTCTGCTTTAAAGCCTAATGGGGCTGATATACTCATGCCAGTAGAGTGCCTTTCTCTGTGTGTGTGTGTGTGTGTGTGTGTGTGTGTGTGTGTGTGTGTGTGTGTGTGTGTGTGTGTGTGTGTGTGTGTGTGTGTGTGTGTGTGTGTGTGCGCGTGTGCGTGCGTGTGTGTGTGTGTCCCATTTTAGTGCTAATTACAGAGCAAAGACCTCTATCTCTCTCTGGGGGGGAAACGAAAGCTGTACATCAATGGGGGAGGGGTGTCAAATCTGTGTGCATGCAATAACAGCTTATCTCCTGCAGCGGAAAGTTACAAAGTAGTTTTCTATAAGCTTGGCTATTTGCCGGATGCATTTCATACTGGAGGGGGTGTAGAAAAGCAGCCTGTCAGCCAGAACCATAGAATCTATTTTGTGTGTGTGTTTGTGTGTGTGTGAGATCCTATGCAGCCCCCATCGTAAAGTTCCTAGCCTCCTACCTCTCTAAAGTGAAACCCCAGGCAGTTTGAAGAGGGAGTATTGTGCTGACTGACCCTAGTTCCTGGCCCATAACTCGAGCTCCCTCTCTCCGCTCAGCACACGGTGTCCTGCCCAGTGCTATCTTCTCCAAGCAGGCGCCTCAACGGTGCTTTGGTAACCCACGATAGATGGCCCAGCTCATTGTGTTGAAGGTGTCTTTGTGTGTGGAATGTAGCCCCTCCTTCTCAGACACTGTGTTCCACCTCTGCCCCCCGAGACCCCAGTAACCACCATTTGTGTTTACTGAGCCCTCTCCAGTGAATGTGATATTCGCTTGAGAGGCTACTGCTCTCTGTCTCGCTCTCTGTCTCGCTGTTTCTTGCTCTCCCTGTCTTCCCTTTTCTCTCTCTCTCCCTACTCTCTTGGTCGCCCTTTCCCTCTCTCTCTCTCTCATTTGTACTGTCTTGTCTCTCTCTTTTGATAGTGAGATATCCCCTGTGTAAGTCTGCCACTGTGAAACAGCCGCGTCCCAGCTGTTTCTCACAGTGTTAAACCTGCCATCTCTTTCACACATAGACAAGGGAGGCGGGTCTGTGAGGAGAGGAGTCTGAGGCCCATGTGGAAAATGTGATCCGATTCCCTCAGCCATTGCCCCCCCGAAAGACACCCCCACTCCCCCCTCACCCCAGTCCCATAAAGCCCTGCTCTTTTCCACATGATCTGTTCTCCGGGCCTGTCCAACAGGCTCCAGGCCAGGCGTTACGTCTCTGTCTCTCTCCCAGGCTTCTGCTGTGCTGCCTGGAGCCCGCGCTCCTCTGCTCCTCTCCACACGCCGCGTTGTCATGACCACCGCAGGCAGGAAACGCTGGGAACTCGGCAAGGGGCTCTCGGAGCAAACTGGGGACAGAAATGTTCCAGGATCAGCCTAAAGCTCAGAGAATTGCTCTCGCGCCATTAAAATGTATCGCTAATAATGTTTTATGATGAAGTAGAGCGTCTCTAGTTTGTGTATGTGTGTGTGCACGTGCGTGAGTGTGCGTGTGTGTGTGACAGCATCTCCAGTTCACTCTCTAGTTCACTCTGAAGTCAAAGTGCGAGGACCTGCCTCGGAGACCGAGGCAGTCTGCCTAGTAATTGTAAAGGCTCATCAGAGACTTCAGCTCAGTAGACTGCACTATAACCTAACTGGTATAATGTAACAGAGCTCAGGGTGGGTCCACTGTAAAATGTATAATTTTCTAAGTAGTTTGTCAGTTGTTACACTCTTTTAACCGAGACCGTGTTTTTCTTCCTGTTCAGTGTTCAATCAGACCCAGTTATTTATCGGTGGCCCTCGTGAGGTGGACCCTTGGCCCCTGTGTGGCGTAAAGGCCCCGGAGTCTAGGAACCGGGCTTTGTCGTTATCAACTAAATATCCACCCGGAGACGAACGAGGGTTGCTCTGACTGTGGATATTTACGTTGATTTTATCTTTCATGGCGGCACAATTGATTCCACATTGGGCCACCGTAACCAAGACCCATCCTCTTCCCCAGATTATCCTCCCCTCCCCCGCCTTTTGTCCCAGAGGCCAGACTTCCCGAGATCAGTCATCCCGATTGGCTCCTGCACGGCTATCAGTCAATTAGCTCTGCCCCCCCCCCCCCCCCCCCCTCACCACACAGTTAGCACTGAAATGAACAGCGTGACTGCCAGTGCCATTTGAAGGACAATCAAAGAAAACAAAGTCCTAGAATCCAACTTTTTTCAAAGCTCCTCTAAACAAGCGAGGAGTTTGTATTAAAGGCACAAAGCTGGTCTGAGATCAGTGTAAAATAACATATCAGAGAATGACAGGCTGATTGATTCATTTATCTTGGGCAGAGTGTTGAAATAATGCTGCTGGCGTTGTAGTCTAATTAAATCATGTTTGTTTAGGGGGTGTTTTTAATAGAGCTGCCTGGTTGTCTTATGTTTCGGTAGGGTTATCTGCTGCTCCTAACACTGAAGTGCCTGAGTCGAGGTCTTCTAGCTAGTCTAGCTCTTCTGTCCACTACATTGGTCTGTTCTCCCTGAACACATATTGATTGGGTGGGAAAAGAAAGTGAATGTCACTCATTTGTTTGCTGCTTCCAAACGAGATATTTAACTAAAGCTAATGTTACATCGACAAATGCTCGTTCGACAAGGGAAGGGATTCAATCCAAAACGAAAGACTTTCAAATGCAATTTCCCAGACGGGTCACAGAGATCATGTTCAACTCAAGCAGAAATGAACTTCAATGGCAGTGAACGGGCCTTTTGTCTGTGTTGGTTTCAAGCTCATCATGGTCTTTTGCCCGGTTAGAGACAAAGTGTGGTCAATTCCATAGCTCATACATCTGACCCCCCTTGTCACATTTACCTTCCAGAAATACTTTGGCCTGGATCTAACAATGCGGTATCTCTCTGTCCTCAGAGCTCCAGAGATCATCCTGGGCCTTCCGTTCTGTGAGGCCATCGACATGTGGTCCCTGGGCTGTGTCATCGCTGAGCTCTTCCTGGGCTGGCCCCTCTACCCAGGGGCCTCCGAGTACGACCAGGTAGGTCTGAGGGTCTGCCCGTGGGGGGGAAGGGGGGGGGGGCAGAGGTGGGTGACAACCAGGAAGATGATGCCTAAATGAGAGAGAACCTCCAAGACAAGAGCTAGAATAAGTTGTTTCTGAATGCTACTATAAACAGGAAATGTGAAAGATTTCTCAATTCAAAACATCATTTAAATCCATCAAGGTGTGCATTCTACATAAGTGGCATACGAAGAATCTCCAGTCCACTTCTAGACGAGGACTGATATATCACTACAAGTCATGCTGTAGTAGTGTCAGTCAGAGAGGAAGGGAGAGGATCAATGCTTAGTAGCAGAGCTTTGCAAATTAGAGCTTTGGAAATGAGATAATATGTTTCAGGACTGGAGAAAAACAAACTGCTTGGTTTGTTCTGAGAGACAGAGCAATACTTGCTCAAGGCTTTCCCATAGAGCCATAAAAGAGAGAGAGGGAGAGAGAGAGAAGAGGAGGAACAGAGAGAGAGCGAGGGAGTAAGATAGGAAATGAGAGGAACAGAGAGATCTGTTGCTCTGGAGCACCGGAGCGCTGCTAATTGGTGCAAGTGGTTCAGTGGCATCTGCTGGAATAAACAGAGGGATCAGGAGCTGCCTGTTTGTCAGGAGGAGACGAGACACTCCTACACACACCACCCACACGCGCACACACACACGTGCACACACACACGTGCACACGCACACACACATGTGCACAACCAAGTAAGTTAGTCTACGCCTGTTGTTTACGAAGCATGTGACAAATACATTTGATTTGAACCACACACACACACACACACACACACATACACAAACACACACACACACACACACACACACACTCAGGCCTCATCCCGGTCACTCACAGAACTAAACAAATCATATACATTTTTATTAGTTACATGCTTGGTAAACAACAGGTATAGACTAGCAGTGAAATGCGTACTTACGGGCCCTTCCCAAAAATGCAGAGAGAAAGAAAATAGATAATAGAAAATGAAAATGAAAATGAAAACACATAATAATAAATACACAATGAGTAATAATAACCTGGCTCTACACACGGGGTACCAGATACAAGCACACCGGCTCAGGGTTACATACAGGAGTTTTTACTGGGTAGGTCACATGGTGGGCAAAAGCTCATGACCATAGTTGTGAATCATGGCTAGGGCCAAGAGTTTTTCCTGACGATATGACCTTGCCAAATTGACCCTGCTGTGAAAATGTGCCACAGCTAAGGCCTAACACACTGTGATTTTATCAGTAATGGATTATAGTGAATCTGGGTCTGGGCATATTCCCTCTGCAGTGAACATATTTACCAGATGTGATTATTTGAGTGTTATCACCCTAAATATTTGTGCCAGCAATAATTTTCCAAGTTTGACTGACTAACATTTTCAGTCAAACACATTTGCGCCTTAAAGGGCAAAACGAACAATATCCAATTAAGCGTGCCTTATTTGGCACGTCTGCATTTGAATGCTGTTTGGCTGATTGTGTTTGAAACTCTGAATGAAAAGTTGATGTGTTATTTGATATTTTCTCCTCGTCCTGTAGATCCGGTACATCGCTCAGACACAGGGGCTGCCTGCGGAATTCCTCCTGAGTGCAGGAACTAAGACTACCAGGTTCTTCAACCGAGTCACAGACTCTACCAACTACCCCCTGTGGAGACTGAAGGTAGGCCACTTTTACACACACACACACACTCACACACACATACACACACACACACACACACACACACACACACACACACACACACACACACACACACACACACACACACACACATTGAGAGACACTAATTACGATTGCCCTGTTGTTGCGTCAATACTCTCCATACACATCAAAAGAGGAGTTGGGTTTCAGTGGAGTCGATCATGTAAAACTATATTTGCCCACCAAGTGACCTACCCAGTATGTCAATGATGTATTAAGTGCCTTGCAAGAAATGTATGTGAAAAAATCCACAGGAGCTGATTGGCCCTTCCTAGTGCAGCTTTCTGCCCTCCTCATTGTAGAACCTTTGACCTAGATTTTTTATTAAACAATTGCTTCTGGTGGTATCCCTAAGACCTGTCTTCCCCCTTCACAAAGCTGGAGATCCTTCTGACCTAGATAACTACCGCCCAATTTCTAAACTATCTTGCCTTGCAAAAATATTAGAATCACTGGCAAACTCTCAGCTAATAAAATGTTTTCCACTTTGAATTATAGTCTTAATGTGTAACAGTCTGGTTTAGAGCACAGTTTCAGCATCTACACTTACATTATATATTCAATTGCTTAGATCATAGGAATCACTGTTCTGACATATTTATAGAACTTTTCAAGGCTTGAGATTGCCGACCATCTCCTACTCATTCGAAGGTGGTCTGAAATGGGCCTCGACCGGGCGTCGTGCAAGTGGCTTGGGAACTGTCAGACAGGGCACAATGTGTTTTTTCTAATGTGTCAGGTCAAGTTACCTCGATATTCCTAAAGGTGTCCTCTTTACTATTTCTACTATATAAATCATGTTGGTCTCTCTGCAAAAACCTGTAACATTCATCTGTATGTAGATGAGACTGTTATGAACGCTATTGCCCCTATGGCTGACCAGGCTGTTGGAGCTGCAATTTTAGATTTTTGTCGCCTTGCAGAAAGTCCTTGTTGATTTTAAAATAAATGAATGCGGGAAAAAACTGTTTTCTAATAATCGTAGAAATAATTAAGATGGTCTACATGTGTATGCATTGGGTGTTTGTTTCATCGAGCCGGTTCCCGCCTACAAATATCTGGGCTTTTGGATTGAGAGTAATTTGATTTATACATTTTTTTTTACGAATGAGCTAGTTAAAAAGCTGCGATTTAATGCCTCTGCCTAAACAGTCAACTTTCCTGCCAGTTCTTGACGATAGGGACACCATTTATGGGAATGCAGCAGCCACTACTATTAAATCCTTGGATGCTGTCTATCATAGCACCCTTCGCTTTATCACAGGTGACAGTTGTAATACTCACCATTGCATCCTGTATCAAAACATTGTCTGGTCCTCATTAAAGTCCCGTAGATCACTACATTATTCCCACTTTGTTTACAAAGCTCTACTACACAAGCTTCCGACCTACCTCACTTCACTGTTAAAATGAAAAAAATATGAGACAGCCAACCCGTTCACAGGGATGGTTAACTCTCGAGGTTCCATTACTACGTAACGATCTAGGTAAATCCGCCTTCAGTTTCAGTGCCCCACATTTTTGGAAAAGCCTACAAAACTCTTAACTCTCTGGTGCCTCTAGAGCAGTTTAGGACTTTAATGTTAAATTAATTTAGTGATAATTGCAACTGTTTGGATTTAATGCAAATAATTGTATGTGTTGTGTTTGAAGCTGTAGTGTTGATTCTGTAAATTCTAGTTTCTTTTAATTTTATTAATCATTTTTAATTTGGTGTATTGTTGTCCTTAGTCCACAATTGAAAATGGTCTCAATGGGTCCCCCTGAATAAATGTGTTTTAAAAAATGAGCTACAGAAGCCCAGTGTGAGGCATTGACAGGATAGACTCAACACTGGCTCCAAACAACGTTGCTCTATTCAGGCCACTCAATAAGGTGCTGACCTGTTCAAGCACCAGCATTTTCCCCCCTTTGGGAGTACTTTGGAGTCATGCAGTGAATCTGCAGACATATTTTTACTGTATTGAACATCCTGACCCCACAATACCAATATCTCAGCTGGATATATACGCCCTCACTGCTCTACTGCACTTAGCAATATTCTCTCCCAAGATTGATCAGCTCTCCTTGGAGACTCACCACGACTCCGTCCCAAATGGCACCTCACTCCCTATAAAGTGCACAACTTTTGACCAATGTGCCATTGCCTGACACACCCCATGTCTTTGTTCTTATTCATACAAAATGAGGCACAACAACATAACACATTGACATCCAATAATGTAGGTCCTTGCAACGTTGACCTTTCAGTAAGGATAACACCCTGTCTGATGTGTGTGTGTGTGTGTGTGTGTGTGTGTGTGTGTGTGTGTGTGTGTGTGTGTGTGTGTGTGTGTGTGTGTGTGTGTGTGTGTGTGTGTGTGTGTGTGTGCTCTTAAGTTATACAAGAGGCTGTCACTGTGTGAAAAGGTAGAGAGATAAGTTATTACCTTGTATATTAGGACACGGCTACAGCCTCATATTTGTCCATGGTTGTTGGCAATGGAAAATCAGATAGCTAGTAACCAACAACTTTTTCCCTTTCGCTGAGACAGAAACAGGGATAGGCCTGTCAGAGTGATTGCTAAGCTTCGCTTCGACCTTGGCTTGTCGTGTATTTCCATTTTACAGCAGCCGTGATAATGCTGATACTGTAATTAAAACGAATACAGCGTGTTTGGTCAGAGAGTTTTCCTCTGATTAATAGGTCCGTAAGATTAGTGTGTGTCCACATACTACATGTGGGTGTGTGTGTTTCTATGCTTACACGTATGTCCCTGCTTTTGCCCATACACACGTTTTGTGTCTGTATTTTATATTATTTAACTAGGCAAGTCAGTTAAGAACAAATTCTTATTTAAAATGACAGCCTACCAGGGAACAGTGGGGTAACTGCCTTGGTAAGGGGAAGAACAATAGATTTTCACCTTATCCGCTCTGGGATTTGATCCAGCAACCTTCCAGTTACTGCCCCAACGCTCTAACCACTAGGCTGCCTGCCACCCCAAAAGTGTGTGTTTCACCACCCCAGGCCTGCTAGCTCAGTCCTTTTGCCGATAAACAGCAGTGCTCAGTCTTGCTAGTAATAGCTAGCTCAGTCCTGCTAGCTAGCTCAGTCCTGCTGCCGATAAACAATAGTGCTCAGTCCTGCTAGCTAGCTCAGTCCTGCTGCCTATAAACAATAGTGCTCAGTCCTGCTAGCTAGCTCAGTCCTGCTGCCTATAAACAATAGTGCTCGGTCCTGCTAGCTAGCTCAGTTCTGCTGCCGATAAACAATAGTGCTCAGTCCTGCTAGCTAGCTCAGTCCTGCTGCCGATAAACAATAGTGCTCAGTCCTGCTAGCTAGCTCAGTTCTGCTGCCTATAAACAATAGTGCTCGGTCCTGCTAGCTAGCTCAGTCCTGCTGCCTATAAACAATAGTGCTCGGTCCTGCTAGCTAGCTCAGTCCTGCTGCCTATAAACAATAGTGCTCGGTCCTGCTATCTAGCTCAGTCCTGCTGCCTATAAACAATAGTGCTCGGTCCTGCTAGCTAGCTCAGTCCTGCTGCCTATAAACAATAGTCTGTAATGAGGGACATGTAAATAGAGTATTTTCAGAGACTAGAGGAAGTCTCATGGGAACTGAATGGACCATCTGTTTCTTGTCTCCACAGACACCCGAGGACCATGAAGGAGAGACAGCGATCAAGTCGAAGGAGGCCCGGAAGTACATCTTCAACTGCCTGGACGATATGGCGCAGGTTCAGAGCACTGTATATACAATACACACACATGCACGCATGCACAGACACACTCACACACACACACACACACACACGCAGTGGGGCCCTTTGCATATGCAGTCGCACAGGGGAAATGAAACCGGCTGTGCTTCGACTGAAACCCTTCTTCATTTCAGATTATTTTCTTTCTTCTTATTTTCTCTAAAACCACCGCTTAATAAATGACAGGCTGACATCGTAGTCGAGCATTTGGTCAACTCAGTCACAGTATTTCCTGTGTGTAGTTTGCTTTCTTATTTAAGCTGGGTGAATGTTGTGGCCATCACCTAACTGGACTCGTCTGTGTAGGACATGTACACAACGAGACAGAGAAGGCTAGAGGATTTGCAGCGTGGGAAGCAAGACAATAGCCTTTAGCCCTTAGATAGGTCGTATTCATCTGGAAATCATTTTAAAACATTTCACAAGGGCAAATTTAAATTAGGGTTTCTTATTGGAATAGTCCAGGTAGTCCCTGCCTGTTTCAGTCCGTTTTCTTCCGTTTGCTGCCCAATGAACAAGAGCTTGCTCTCTCCAGCGCAACGTTTACAGAGAGAACACCTGTGGGAACCCATTTGTTTAGTAAAACAAAGAAAGGATGCATTACAATGTTTACGTAACCAGGAAGTGACTCATACAACTAAACCCTGGTGTAGAAAAGCACTGTCGCCAAACGGCTTATATCTTATGTGATCCTTCTCATAACACGTCTCCTCTCCCCAACTCTCATTCCGATTGCGGTGGGAAAGTTGACACAGACCTATGACATTTTGCAGATAATGATACGATAGTGTCCCTGCCCATATTTTGTTCTCACTGTCACCCGCCCAAACATACTAGTTTTATCAACACGCATACTGTAGCATACATACCGGTAATGATGGAAACCGTGATACATTTCTCAGGCATCTAAAATGTCTTGTTCCTTGAGGGGAGGATAAAAAGTTGTCAAGGTACATGACAGATTAAGTCAGGTAAAATATGACTTGAGGTCTACAATCTGATTGCAGTTTGCTCCGTACACCACACACACACACACACACACACACACACACACACACACACACACACACACACACAAATCGTCTGGTACGTTAAGTCCTTGGGGTTGTCCACCTCATGCGGACCAACAATTGTTTACTTCACTGATGTCCTATCTGGACTATTAGAGTTGACCCAGTGCCCAGCCAGAGTGCTCCAGGTCTGGCATAGTATGCAGGCTCAGCGGAAGTGGTGCTCGGTGAAGTTAGTGCCTCTGCCTGGGTTAGTTTAGGAGGCCATATCTCCAAGCTGCTCCTACTCCCAGACACACAACACTGATCTAATGAAATCAACATGCCAGGACCCCATCCAACACACACACAAACACACACACAGCACAAGAGGTTGTGGTGGCACCTTAATTGGGGATAACGGACTCGTGGGTAATGACTGGAGTGGAATCAGTGGAATGGTATCAAATACATCAAACACGTGGTTTCCATGGTTCCAGGTGTTTGATGCCATTCCATTCGCTCCGCTCTGGCCATTATTATGAGCCGTCCTCCTCTAAGCAGCCTCCACTGACGCACAGGTAGGCAGGCTCTCACACACACACACACACACACACACGCACACACAGGTTACTAAAATAAACAGAAAGTAAAAAAAAAAGAGAAGCCCAGTCCTAATTGGGAGAAGAGCTCATGCCGAGTCAGAATCTTTGGCCAGATAAATAAGTTTGCAGTGTGGACATCTGTCTTCATTTGTATAATGGATCATATCAGAAGGCACAGGAGAGAGAGACTTGGGTTGATTACTGGGACGTCTGCCAATGGTGACATTCTTGTTGCTTCCACACTGTCTTGGGAAATATGGGGAGAGCGTAAAGTTCTGGAGGACCCATCTCCATTTGATCTCTAGTTAGCACTAGCTAAACTGGATGCAGCCTGAATGGAGAACTAGATAGACGGAGGCCAAGAGATTTTAGTCGTGGCTATGTTTTCACCACACACAACTCTGCGACCCAGCATGACTTTACAATAGCAGTTGCTGACAGCGAAGCAATGGCCGAAAGACAAGCTCCTAACATTCAGTTTCACTACTACTAAATACTCTCCCTTTCCTCTAAGTCATATTACTGACCTCAACTCAGATGGGATGCTGTTAGTTGTCCAACATTAAAACTGATATTCTACACTAGGGTTGTGAGTTTGTTCTGTACACATCATAGTCTTGCATGGTTAACTCCACCTCTCCTCAGGCACAGGCAGCCTGATGTGTCCCAGTGCAGCTTGGACATCTGCTGTCATGTTCTCCAGTGCCATGTCATGTCACAGCTCCTCAGTATAGAAATAGAAGCACTAGATTCTAGATGCTATTTCTATAATAACATCTGCGGTCGTGTCCTTGTGTTCTGGAGTGAGTGCCACGCCATAGGTCCTCAGGAATTACTAGATTCTAGATGATATTTCTATAATAACATCTGCTGTCGTGTCCTCGTGTTCTGGAGTGCCATGTCGTAGGTCCTCAGGAATTACTAGATTCTAGATGATATTTCTATAATAACATCTGCTGTCGTGTCCTCGTGTTCTGGAGTGCCATGTCGTAGGTCCTCAGGAATTACTAGATTCTAGATGATATTTCTATAATAACATCTGCTGTCGTGTCCTCGTGTTCTGGAGTGCCATGTCGTAGGTCCTCAGGAATTACTAGATTCTAGATGATATTTCTATAATAACATCTGCTGTCGTGTCCTCGTGTTCTGGAGTGCCATGTCGTAGGTCCTCAGGAGTTACTAGATTCTAGATTCTATTTCTATGATATAATGTCTCTGAGGCCCGAAATATCCATAGACATGCGTATACAGACACTGCACTCGTCATGTAAACTACACTGAACAAAGATAGAAACGTAACATGCAACAATTTCAAAGATTTTACTGAGTCACAGTTCATATAAGGAAATCAGTCAATTGAAATAAATTCATTAGGCCCTAATCTATGGATTTCACGTGACTGGGAATACAGATATGCATCTGTTGGTCACAGATACCTTAAAAAATAGGTAGGGGCTTGGACCAAAAAAACAGTATCTGGTGTGACCACCATTTGCCTCATGCAGCGTGACACGTCTCCTTCACATAGAGTTGATCAGGCTGTTGATTGTGGCCTGGGGAATGTTGTCCTACTCCTCTTCAATGGCTGTACGAAGTTGCTGGATATTGTCGGGAACTGGAACGCACTGTCGATCCAGGGCATCCCAAACGTGCTCAATGGGTGACATGTCTGGTGAGTATGCAGGCCATGGAAGGACTGGGACATTTTCAGCTTCCAGGAATTGTGTACAGATCCTTGCAACATGGAGCTGTGCATTATCGTGCTGAAACATGAGGTGATGGCGGCGTATGAATGGTACGACAATGGGCCTCAGGATCTCGTCACGGTATCTCTGTGCATTCAAATTGCCATCGATAAAATGCAATCGTGTTTGTTGTCCGTAGCTTATGCCTGACCATACCATAACCCCACCTCCACCAGCAATGTTGCACTCTGTTCATAACGTTGACATCAGCAAACCCCTCGCCCACACGACGCCATACATGCTGTCTGCCATCTGCCCGGTACAGTTGAAACTGGGATTAATGAGAAGAGCACACTTCTCCTGTGTGCCAGTAGACATCGAAGGTGAATATTTGCCCACTGAAGTCTGTTACGACGCTGAACCGCAGTCAGGTCAAGACCCTGGTGAGGTCATCAAGCACGCAGATGAGCTTCCCTGAGATGGTTTCTGACAATTTGTGCAGACATTCTTCGGTTGTGCGAACCCACAATGTCCGGGTGGCTGATCTCAGACGATCCCGCAGGTTGAAGACGCCGGATGTGGAGGTCCTGGGCTGGCGTGGTTACACGTGGTCTGCTGTTGTGAGGCCTGTTGGACATACTGACATATTCTCTAAAAAAAATGACGTTGGAGGCTTATAGAGAAATAACATTTTAATTAATTGGCTACAACTCTGGTGGAAATGCATGCAGTCAGCATGCCAATCGCAGGCTCCCTCAAAACTTGAGACATCTGTGGCATTGTGTTGTATGACAAAACTGCACATTTTAAAGGGTATTTTTATTGTCCCAAGCACAAGGTGCACCTGTGTAATGATCATTCTTGATATGCCACACCTGTCAGTTGGATGGATATATTGGCAGAAGAGAAAGGCTCACTAACTGGGATGTAAACAAATGTGTGCACAATATTTGAGATAAATCATTTTTGTGCGTATGGAAAATGTTATTTCTGCTCATGAAACATGGGACCAACACTTTATATGCGTTTATATTTTTGTTCAGTGTATAATAGGACCATGCTCAATTTCAGAGCTTTTTGTGTTGTGGGCAGGATAAAAAGAAGTGATGATTATACTAAAAGTATTCTACTGCTCTTTGACTTTATGATCTAGCATACTCATAGAGAGGTCTTGCTATGGCTCGGCATTCAATCAATTCACTACAATAGAATGCCTGCTGTTCTCCGTAACATTAACATATATACTGTACATTTCTGCTGTGCTACATTGCTAGTATGGAGTTAGATTGCCTCCGTACACATACATAGGCAAGGCGACACATTCGCAATTCGACTGAGTGCATTTCCCAAAGTAATTTTTCCCTCTCGCAGAGGACAGCGTGATTATTTTCCCCACCTCATTCCAGAGATTATTCCTTTATCACGGCGAGTGGAGATGTGCGAGGCAGGGAGGGGTTAGGGACGGAGCCTGAATAACTTGCGTAGGAACGAGAACTCAATCATATTGTTTGGCGTTGACTGGCAGTACATCAGATAGCCCCTGAAGCAGGGCTATAGGTAAGCTGTATCTTTATGAAAAACGGGCCCGCTATCTCAGCATAGCAATCGCAATAAACAAGCACGCTTGTCCCCGTCTGTGTCCCTGTCCCCCAACTCAGATTTGCCACTGAAGGCTGTGGGCTGCTCCAGAGCGGCTCTGCCTCAGTTTATACCTCTACCTCCCCCTCTGCCTCTACTTCCCCATCTACCTCTACTTCTACCTCCCACTCTGCCTCTACATATCTCTCAGCCTCTACCTCCCCCTCCTCCTCTACCTCCCCCTCTGCCCCAGCCTCTACCTCCCCCTCCTCCTCTCCCCCTCAGCCTCTACCTCCTCCTCTTCCCCTCTGCCCCAGCCTCTACCTCCCCACTGCCTCTACCTCCCCCTCTGCCTCAGTCTCTACCTCCCTCTCCTCCTTTCCCCCTCTGCCTCAGCCTCTACCTCCCCTCCTCTGCCTCGCCTCAGCCTCTACCTCTGCCTCAACCTCTATCTCCCCCTTCTCCTTTCCCCCTCTGCCTCAGCCTCTACCTCCCCCTCTGCTTCAGCCTCTACCTCTGCCTCAGCCTCTACCTCCCCACTACCTCTACCTCCCCCTCTGCCTGTCTCTACCTCCCTCTCCTCCTTTCCCCCTCTGCCTCAGCCTCTACCTCCCCTCCTCAGCCTCTACCTCCGACTCAGGCTCTATCTCCCCCTCCTCCTTTCCCCCTCTGCCTCAGCCTCTACCTCCCCCTCTGCCTCATCCTCTACCTCCCCCTCTGACTCAGTCTCTACCTCCCCCCCTCTCCCCCTCTGCCTCGGTCTTTACCTCCCCCTCCTCCTCTCCCCCTCTGCCTCAGCCTTTACCCCTCAGCCTCTACCTACCTCTACCTCCCCCTTACCTTCTTTTAATAAGCAAACAGCAATACATATTGGGTTAATTCTTCGTTTATTTTGCTTCTCAGCAGTAGATAAAAATCTCAGCGACGGCGCCAGTGGAGTTTTGAAGCGGCTCCGCTCTTTTCTATGAATACCAGTGTAAATGTTTGTAATGTCAGTAAGGTGCAAGGGTATCACTATGCGCTGTGACACTGGTGTTGACACCCTAACTGATGAAGCCTTATGAAGGTCGTATGTGTGTTTATAAATAGTTCTATCCATGGGAAAGGCAGCAGTGTTTTTCCTGTCCTTCGCAGCAATAGTACAGGCTGCCTCTGAAATGGCACACTATTCCCATAGGGCTCTAGTCAAAAGTAGCACACTATATACAGAATAGGGTGCCATTTCAGACACGGCCTCAGTAAACACTTTAAGGTCAGGGGAAATCTGCGATTGCTACATCCATTTTTTGACTTTTAAATGTATGATATATACCTATTGATTCTTGAAGACTAGCTTAGTTAAACGTATGAGCTTAGTTAAATTATCTTACCCCATCTTACCCAAATATGAGCTTGTTTTACTCCTTTGTTTATCAACAAAATTATTGTAAACAATATATAGCCTCAAAATATGGTTTAAAAATGTCATTTTTATGGTCAGTCATTGCATCCATAACTCTGTCTATGAATTTAAGAGCGGTGACATTTCTCCAACCCCATCCTTCAGCTGTTTACCATATCAGTGTTTGGGTCAGGCTTTGTTATTGTTTACACTGCAGATTGCCCCTTTAAGGTCTGAAAATGTCCCTCCGAAATGCTAATCGCTAATGCTTATTCTGTATGTTGTCTGTCTGCAGGTGAATATGACGGCAGATCTGGAGGGTAGTGACTTGCTCGCGGAGAAGGCAGACAGGAGAGAGTTCATCGACTTGTTGACCAAGATGCTGACAATCGACGCAGACAAAAGGATCACCCCCATCGAGACCCTCAATCATCCCTTCATAACCATGACCCACCTCCTCCCCCACAGCACACAGTACGTCTATTCTAGAGGTTCCACCCCGTATCTCATGGACATAGTTAGATAGTGAATAGATAACTGGGCAAAAAGTAGCCTAGTAACTGAACTAAATCGAAATGAGGCAGGCTCATACTCACCTCTCCCCCCCCCCCCCCCCCACCCTCTCTCACTCCAGTGTCAAGTCCTGCTTCCAGAACATGGATATCTGTAAGCGTCGTGTGGGCATGTATGACACGGTCAACCAGAGCAAGACCCCCTTCATCACCCACGTGGCCCCCAGCACCTCTACCAACCTCACCATGACCTTCAACAACCAGCTCAACACTGTGCACAGCCAGGTACCTACTGTGCACAGTGTGGATGATTTTACTTCACATACTCCTCACAATTCATACAACCTCAACTACTGTCGGTGGTGACCAGCACTATCCATAACCAGGACATGTAGCAAGCTAATGTAGTAATGAAGCGTTTGCACTACTACCCGTGTGCAATACACGTTGCAAACAATGTGTCATTAGGACGTCCCCGGGATGTAACGAAATGGTCTGTTAAAGTCGTCAGGACATTGTGTCATGGTCCCCTGGGGGTTTCGTCGAGTTCCCGGCTGGTCCCGGGGACGTCCCAGAGGACATTCTTTGAGACGTTCTGTCGTGGTCCCCTGGAGGTTTTGTCTAGTCCCCAGTTTGTCCCTGCAAGATTGACTTCATCAAAACATTAGGAAATTCTTTCTACGATAAACATTAGAAATTTGATGGCCATGCATTATTTTTGCAAAAAAGACCTTGCAAGCTAATTTAATTATGTGCGGCTGCTAGCCAAATAGCGTTACACTTTTCTGATTAAAAGGAAGCTATTTTTGACAAATGTTTTATTTTGAGTGAAGGAAAACTATAGTTTCACGCCGCTGGTCACTACTGAAGCAAAAAAGCTTACCACCGGTTCAATAAAAAATGCAGGTGGAATGGTCCTGAGAATGGTCTAATAAGGTCCTCACATGGTCCTCAGTGACGTCCTGGGAGCTTACAGGGAAGTAGACAAAGGTCCCCCAGAGAACTTTCCCTTGGGACTATCACACAAGGTTCTTAGAACGTTGCGTCAAAACCCTTAAGGGACCTAATGGGAGTGTCACCTAGTATCCTCAGGACGTCCCATTGGCTGGGCAACCATTAGCTTGGTTCGTGTGTTTTTTCAGGCAAACACTTTACACAGCACAGTACGCACAATCAGCCCACATCTCTTTATTTGAAGGCAATGCATTGACCATTTGCAAGAAAACACTCCCTATAGTAGGGACGCTAAAGCAGCATATTAAGGCCAAGACAGCCAAGCTAGGTGTCTGTCTGTGCCTCAGGCTCATGGGGGACTGTCACAAACTGCTGAAGAGATACATGACAAACTTACACTTCCTGCTTGGCTTGCAGTTTAGCGCTTTTCAGGCCTTCAAAATCCCACTAGCGGGCTTCCTCCTCCTCCTCCTCTCCTCCTCCTGTTTCTCTTCCTTTTGCCTTTTGAGCTTCAGCATGTAGGGCTTTGTGGGGTGTATGTGACTCTATACTGCTGACTTTTTGCTTCTGCTGGAATCATGAAATGGCTGCATACTTACATTTTTCAGATTGTGCTGAATTAGATTTGCAGCTCTCGTTTTTTTCTGGCAAACAGTGTTCTTTATCACTAAACATATTGACAGGCACAGAACCCACTCTGTGCAGGTCGAGGTAAAACCTAGACTGCGCTGTAATAAATAGCTTAACGCTCATTTTTCTACCTCGCCATCAGAGCAACTTGGTTCTGTGTGGTATGAGCAGCGCTAAGTAAGTGATTTATTTAGCCGGAAAACATTGAAATGTCTTTGAGTTTTTTATTTGCAGGCTCTCTCTGTGTTGTGTATGATGAATGCCACACTTGCATATTGATTAACTCCCCTCCCCCGGTGCTCATCGAGCTTGCTAAGATGTGCAAAATGAAAAATGAACGTGCCGTCTCTGAATTTTCAACCACTCAGGCTTAATGAAAAGACCCTAATTAATCCGGGTGTTGTCGAACAAATAGTATTTGAGTTAAGACCTGAGCGCACTGGGTGTCTTTAAAAACATTTGTTCCTATCAAAGCTATCTTTAAGCCTTACTTAGGCCTCATTGATGATCTCCCCATGTCCAAGGTCATATTGATTAGGCACCAAACAGAAGAAAACAGACTAAAACAGGGAGGGACTACCTGAACTTGTCTATTAAGAACCCTCTTTTTTGTTGTCCGTTGCAATCCGTTTCGTTACGGTATGCCCTAATGAATACGACCCAGGTTTACAGCAGTTCACGCAATTAGCAAGTGCCTGACATCTTTTGAAATAGGTCTGCTCAAGGATAAAGATGTGGAGTCAAGATAGTGAAGCCGAGAGACAAAATGTCAGTTTGCCCAGCAACTACTCTGCTCATTATTAGACTTTGGCAACATTTGCATTTTAAGAGCATTGCATAAGACTCAATTCTGTCACTTAGGAATCCAGTTGGCTCTTTCAATGTTGACCCTTCACAGAGATAATGGCGTGTCTTGAGTCCAGGATTATTTGGGTCCGTTGAGACATATTGTCGTGTAGCCAGAGGGAGGACAAAGACACTGGGAGGAGAAAGGATTTGTCTTTTTGTCTCGTCTCCTCTAACCTGGGTTTTATTCATTAGGGCTCACTGTAGCAAAATGTAGCAAAAATGTTTTGCAACGGAAAACAAAAACAAGTGCTTCTTATTGGACCAGCTCAGGTAGTCCCTCTTTGTTTCAGTCCAGTTTCATCTGTTTGGTGCCTTATGAATATAACCCAGATCAGTGTTTCTGTCTGGTTCCTATAGTGCTTCATTGAAGCCTCTGAGTGTGTACATGCATGTGGATATTTAGTTGTGTTCACAATACATTGAGAGAATCTCCATTGACGTGCATACTTGTGGCAGCTCTAACAGTATGTGTGTATGTACATGTACAGTATAGACAAATAATCCTCTGTGGCTCAATGTATTGTTTATGTACAGTAATTATAGCACTATCAAATACTAGGTTGGTGATGGAAGTGATTTGTCACATTGATTCTCTCTTTCAATCACATACTCTATTTCTCTCTTTCTCTAGGTTCTCTCACTCTTTTCACTGAAATGCAACATGTACAGTACATTAAAGCTGATGGACACAGGCTGAGAAATATCACACTGATATTTATAATATTCAGAGAGATATTACAATGCCCTAATTTTGCCCTCTGTTTGAATGTATCACTAATGTACCATTAAGACATCTAACGCATAATAAATAAATGACAATTATATTTTATGTCGCGATGAGTTATGATAGTATCCCCCCCCCCAGCAACCCACCAACCTTCAGAACCTTTTGAGCTTACCACCACCACCCAGCATTTCCTCATGGCTTTTTGTTTTCGATCCCATTCTTACTTTAGGCCACCAACCTAGCTCCCTCCACCACCAGTGCCACCCTTTCCCTTGCCAACCCCGAAGTCTCCATACTAAACTACCCATCTGCACTCTACCAGCCGTCCGCAGCCTCCATGGCTGCCGTGGCCCAAAGGAGCATGCCCCTGCAGCCCGGGGCCCCTCAACTCTGTCCTGCCCGGCCTGACCCCTTCCAGCAGGCCCTCATCGTCTGTCCACCAGGCTTCCAAGGTAAGAGATTAAACCAACTGATGTATGTGTGTATGCTGTGTAAAAAGGCCACAGATCTAGGATCAGCTTCCCCTATCCCTGAGCTTAACCTTAAGCATTGGTCCTAGATCAGTGGTTAGGTGTCTGTAACGATGGATTGTTTGCCGCCATCTTGGAACAGGTTTACTTTGAAAAAGCATCAGAAAGATAAAAGATTGCAACAGGATTACCTGTATACATAAATGCTAAATGAGTGAATTAAAATAGCCTCTATAAGCCGTTATATAGCAAACAGTGCTTGACTTGGGAAGGAGCTCACTGGTGCTGAGTACCGGCACCTCAAATGTTCTACTGCTTGAGCTCCTATTCGTCTTATAGAATATTAGCTCAAAAGTAAATATAAACAGTACCGGCACCCAAAATGAGTAACGGCAACTATTTCAAACACTGCCTGTCAAAGGCTCAGTCAGTTTCAGTAGACTAGATCAGCACCAGGGAGTTTTGTTTTTCTCCTGAAGAGAGAAGGGCTGATCAAGCTGTGAGCAGGCACTGCACACCACTGGCTGTGTAGATTTTTTTGTTCTGTAACTTCCACTGACCCCCCAAGGCCACGGCAGTCTTCATGTTGAAGAGATATGCTGTGATACATTTATGAGCTAATTAGTCATTTAAAAATGCATTTATCTATGATTGATGCTTTTGAACCACCGCTCTGGTCTAACCTCTGTTTATGAGGTTAACTTAATGTTTTCAAGATGAATCAGTAATTGAGTACAGTATCACTATAAACTAATAAACTGTTTTGAAATTAATATTTTTTCTTGAACAATTTTGCCATCATTGTTTCTTCCAGGGTGCAGGCCTTTTTGTGTGACACATAGAGTATTGTTGTTGTTGTTGACCTCATCTATGTTGTTGTGTGTCCTCAGGGCTGCAGGCTTCCCCGTCCAAGCACACAGGCTACTCTGTGCGGATGGAGAATGCCGTTCCTATAGTGACGCAGGCCCCCGGCGCTCAGCCGCTGCAGATCCAGACAGGCCTGTTGACACAGGTAGGGAGTAGTGACGCGGCCGTCGTCGTGGAGATCAGGGGGCCCACATATAGTCCCTTAATTGCATCTCTGAACTCATAATGATAGCTCATCTTTGTTCCCCTGTGGTGCACAATACACTGAACCTATTCTATTTACTGGGAGACATGAATGTCTCCCTAAACACACATATGGCTAAAAGGGTCTTTTGTATGCTTTTGTTGATGAAAGCTACTTTGGAAATGTCAGGCCGTACCTCTGTATCCTTTACCTACATCAGTGTAACAGGCTAGCCTTTGATCAAGGCAGGGAGTCAGTCTGTGTGTTCTTGTGATCCTTCTGCCCCTGCTGGTAGCTGCTTTGCCTGAGTCAGTTAAACCCTGTTTCTAGTGTCCTCTCACCCTCCCTTTCTCCTGGAGGAAGAGGCTGCCATGGTTTGATGAACAAGGGAGAATTTGTTTGTTCGCGTTCAGAGTTCTCACTAAAATCCTTAGCAGTGTAGCTGTAGTAGGTTTACCAGCTAATGTACAGTCGTTTGAAAGAACATACATACCCATGCATTATTCCTACAATAGACTATAAAGTCGTAAAGTGGAGCAGTAGGCCACCTCCCCCTCTGGTTTCTGGAAATTTCCATAAGCGCTTTAAAGTCCTAGGAGTAAGAAGGGTTCCCTTATCTCTTGTTAATCATGCAGTAGCCAACTAGCGAGGCTCTCTGTGCTGTGTAGAAGACTAATCTGTCAGATTCCAAATGATGATTAGCTTTAGGGCTGCTTCCAAGTCAGGCACTCTGGAATTATAGGCCTCAGAAGAGAGGGACAGATTAGGAAACGCTTGAGGTTTTTGAGGGGTTCGCTCAACTCCAAAAGGCTACAAAGGTCACCCTATACCCTATAGCATTAACTTCATTTATAGCATTCATTCAGAAAGACTGCCTCAAAAGAAGCTTTTATACAATATTTCTACAGTATATTCAATTCTACAGTACAAAGCATGCCGTTTGTACAGATCAGTAGCACATCCAATACGTGGAAGTACTGGATCTAAATCCCTCATTCCCTTTGCTCTGGGAGGTCTCTAGTGGGTGTGGGTGGGTTTAGCCTTCAGGCCTTTCTGCAGCCACAGCCCACCCTCGGCCCAGGTCGGGCTCAATCTCTCTGGGTGTCTGTAGAGCAGAGCTGAGGCTGGGTGGTGGAGCTGTGAAGGTGGGCCCCAGGCAGGCTGCCAGGCAGGACCTTTATCTGGATCAGGAATGCAGAAAATTTGGAAACAATTGGGGAGTGAGAGCCAGGGCTTTCAGGGCCCTGAGGTGACAAAGGGTTTTTTCCTCGGGGAGAAGAGGTTGTTGTTGGGAGGCGGGGAACTAGCTAGCACCGCTGCTACTGGGGCGATGGGCCTGGGAAGAAAAGAAAAGGGCCTCTTAACCGGGTTAGGGGCAGACAGGCCGATTACACAACACAGACGCCCGGCGAGAGAGGAATGCATACTGCCAGGAATGGAGTGAGCAGGATGGATGAAGAGATAGAGGGGTGGAGAGAAGGCGATGGAAGTATTAGTGGCTCTTAATGGGTTCTGGCATGTTGATAAAAGGACTTGAGATGTGAATTTAACCATGGGATATGTAAAGGGGGTCTGCAAGTGGCTTAGGTTGTCTTCTATTGGCCGGGTTTTCGTGCTTTTCCATTGGCTGTGCCTGTGTCCTTTATCCATCCACAGCCCGGTCATGTTTTGTTGACCTAAAGATGCCTCCCTCCCCCTTCACCCATGGACTGTTTTTGTTTGAAGTTAATCATCTCTCCCAACGTACCTCAGACAAAACAATTCCACTCCCACAAGCTAGCGGTCATACGCTGTTCAACCTCACAATCATTTTTTAACAGTAGAGTTGAACAGTTACATTGTGCCAAGAAATGCGGACGACACCCGAAGAACAGACCTGGAGATGTATGCTTGGCACTCCGTATGAGCCCAGCCCAGATGTAGGCTGAAGTATTGAGTGCTTTGTCCTCTGTGCTGTGCTGTGCTGTGTGCTGCAACACGTACCGATGCTGCCGAGGTAAATAGAATGTGCAAATGCTAATAAAGGAACAATTCATTAGAACCCCACATTAAAGTGCTAATCAATAGAGCTGCATTAAACTATTAGGGCTGCAGACACACGCACGCACTCACGCACGCTTGCTCGCACACACGCACACACACACACACACACACACACACACACACACACACACACACACTCGAGGCATATTATGCCTGGAAACTCTCTGCGTGTTGCACCAGTAATACAAAAGCAGGTCCTTTCACAGCAACAATGTGAATTTAATTAAAAGCGGAACTGATTTGGATAATGCCAAACACTTCAGCACACACACAGGAACCAGGAGGGGAGAGGCAACACATCTTTATCAAACATCCAAAGTCCTATCTATGCTCTGTTGATGTGTGCTGTCTGCAAGGCCAGAGAATTCAACTGGTTTTGTTTAAACAGCCTGACGCTGGTCAGTTGTTCTGCTTGTATCTGCAAACCTATTGGCTGTTTTGTGTTTTTTTACAGGGAGTCCTTATCTTTTGTTACACTTTAGCGCATTCAATTATTTTCTCTTGTTTTCCCTGTTGCTTTAATCTCTGGAATTAAAACAATGGGAGATAAAACAACACATTTGTTTAGGATGTGTTCTTCCTACCTAAGACTGATTATAAACTGAGTGTTTAAACTTGGTGGACAAAACTGCTCTAATTACGTTGCTAACCAGTTTATAATAGCAATAAGGCACCTCGGGGGTTTGTGATATATGGCCAATATACCACAGCTAAGGGCTGTGTCCAGGCACTCCACGTTGCGGCGTGCATAAAAACAGCCTTTAGCCATGGTATATTGGCCATATACCACACCCCCTCTGGCCTTATTGCTTAAGTATACCTCACATGGTTGAAGCGCAGGGTTAATTAGAGATATGATAGAAAACGATATAGAATGGAAATAGTGTTCTATTTCATTCTGAGGCTGTCCAGAATTCTTCTTATTCTCTTCCTTCCTCTCTCCCCTGTCTTCCCCATCTATCCCCCTAGCAGGCCTGGCCCAGTGGCACCCAGCAGATACTCCTACCCCCGGCCTGGCAGCAGCTTACCCACACCTCGGTCCAGCACGCCACCGTCATCCCAGACTCCATGATGGCCTCACAGCCCCTGGCTAACTGGAGGTAAAGAACATGCCTCCTCTTTATGTTGCACACTGTAAATTGTATACTTTTTTGGCAATCCAGTGTCTTATAAGCACATGTGGGCTGGGCGTCTGAAAAGATGCAAGACACTACCATAACAAATCAATTGATCAAAACCTATAAGACCAGAATAGTCATGAAGCATTAGACTTGGTCTCACGTACCAACAGTATAAGCCTGGCATATCTGTAAGTGAAGCCAAATGACAAAGGTACAGCGGTTTCATTGTAGCCTGCAATCCAATTTTATATCCTCCATTTCACCATGATGAGACAGAGCGTATCGCTTTGGATTCCAGGCTAGTTTCATTGACCAACTGTGTATTAAAGCCTGGTCAACAGCGAAAGTTCGGATGTTTACAAAGTGCAGAGAGGATCAGCACAGCAGTGTCCTGATTGACAGAGGAGCATGGCCTTGTGACAGGCACTCAGAGGGCTGCTATGAATCACAGTCTATAAGTGAACAGCGAGGCTTTTATAAGAGCACATTTACCTCAGGGAGATGAGATGTATGCACATAAAAGGACATCATCCCAGGCATGGCATGTCACATGGATCACATGTTAGATGGATGGTGCCTGCAGGAAGATAAGCAGGATGCAGGTATATGAGTGTGTTTGTGTGTGTGTGTAATTTAGCAGTGCCGTCTAAGGACAGGGTGTTGGCCAGACACGTCTCTCTCTACTCCCCCCCCCCCTCTCTCTCTCTCTCTCTCTCTCTCTCTCTCTCTCTCTCTCTCTCTCTCTCTCTCTCGCTCTCTCTCTCTCTCCCCCTCTCTCCCTTTCCCCCTCTCTCTCTCCCTTTCCCCCTCTCTCACTCTCTCTCTCTCTCTCTCTCTCTCTCTCTCTCTCTCTCTCTCTCTCTCTCTCTCTCTCTCTCTCTCTCGCCACCCACAGCTCCATTATCCTCACAAAGATGATTGTGAAAGTGTCACACTTCTCTGCAGCGCTATCCCTCTACAGCTTCTGGTGTCAGCTCCGCATGCCCTCCCCTCTCTTCCGCTCTCTTTTCTCCCCTCTGTCTCATGCGGTGACTGCTGCCACCCACAGGCTCCTCTGGGAAATACACATGCTTTGTTTAAACTCTAGTCCCTCAAATGAAGCAGTATGTGCGTATGTGCTGTTATAGATATGTGCTTAGAGATTAAAATCGGCAAGTTCTCCATGACAGTGTTTAAACTTAAACACATACACATAAAACACAGGTTCAGAGTAGTGATGAGACATATGTTGTGTTTCAGGAATTCTCACCAGCACAGCGGCCATTACAATCCCATCATGCAACAGCCGGCGCTGCTGACTGGCCACGTCACCCTACCATCCAACCAGAACCAGCCTCTCAATGTGGGCGTGGCCCATGTGATGAGGCAACCGTTGACCAATAACAACAACTCTTCTTCCAAAAAGACCAAGCAGCATCAGATGACTGCCAGGTAAGCACAACTAGGACCTCCAACACAACTAGGATCTCCTACACAACTAGGACCTCCTACACAACTAGGACCTCCAACACAACTAGGACCTCCAACACAACTAGGACCTCCAACACAACTAGGATCTCCTACACAACTAGGACCTCCTACACAACTAGGATCTCCTACACAACTAGGATCTCCAACACAACTAGGACCTCCAACACAACTAGGACCTCCAACACAATTAGGACCTCCAACACAACTAGGACCTCCAACACGACTAGGATCTCTTATACAACTAGGATCTCCTACACAACTAGGACCTTCTACACAACTTGTTTTCTCAACTAGGATCTCCTACACAACTAGGATCTCCTACACAACTAGGATATCTTACACAACTAGGATCTCCGACACAACTAGGATCTCCTACACAACTAGGACCGCCTACACAACTAGGATCTCCTACACAACTCGTTTTCTCAACTAGGACCTCCTACACAACTAGGCTCTCCTACACAACTAGGATCTCCTACACAACTAGGATCTCCTACACAACTCGTTTTCTCAACTAGGACCTCCTACACAACTAGGATCTCCTACACAACTAGGATCTCCAACACAACTAGGACCTCCAACACAACTAGGACCTACTACACAACTAGGATCTCCTACACAACTCGTTTTCTCAACTAGGATCTCCTACACAACTAGGACCTCCTACACAACTCGTTTTCTCAACTAGGATCTCCTACACAACTAGGACCTCCTACACAACTCGTTTTCTCAACTAGGACCTCCTACTCAACTAGGATCTCCTACACAACTAGGACCTCCTACACAACTCGTTTTCTCAACTAGGACCTCCTACTCAACTAGGATCTCCTACACAACTAGGACCTCCTACACAACTAGGATCTCCAACACAACTAGGACCTCCAACACAACTAGGACCTACTACACAACTAGGATCTCCTACACAACTCGTTTTCTCAACTAGGATCTCCTACACAACTAGGACCTCCTACACAACTCGTTTTCTCAACTAGGATCTCCTACACAACTAGGACCTCCTACACAACTCGTTTTCTCAACTAGGACCTCCTACTCAACTAGGATCTCCTACACAACTAGGACCTCCTACACAACTCGTTTTCTCAACTAGGACCTCCTACTCAACTAGGATCTCCTACACAACTAGGACCTCCTACACAACTCGTTTTCTCAACTAGGACCTCCTACTCAACTAGGACCTCCTACTCAACTAGGATCTCCTACACAACTAGGATCTCCAACACAACTAGGACCTCCTACTCAACTAGGACCTCCTACTCAACTAGGATCTCCTACACAACTCGTTTTCTCAACTAGGACCTCCTACACAACTAGGATCTCCTACACAACTAGGACCTCCTACACAACTAGGATCTCCTACACAACTCGTTTTCTCAACTAGGATCTCTTTAGGTCTGAACACAAAACAGTCAGTGACTGGCCATCACCTGCAGTTGACCGGTGCTGCTGACTTTCAACCTTCAACCAATCAGAACACAAGGACGCTTTCCCCACGCGAAGACGAAAGTGAAACTTAAGAATTGCTAATATTCTGCTGACCCTTACCTGGCCAGTGTCTTAAGTATTGTTATTATGTCCATACACAGGACCTTTTACATGTGTAAGAAGTATATAGTATGTAGTATGTAGTATGTAGTAGTTGTTAACCTAATATTGGCTCATCCTTCTCTCCTCTCTCTCCCGGCAGGAACGTGTCTGCATACGAGGTGTCCTCCTCCCAGGCGGTACTGTCCCCACAGCGCTCCAAGCGGGTGAAGGAGAACACCCCTCCACGCTGTGCTGTGCTCCAGAACCACGCCCCCTCCTCCAGCTCTGGCTGTGGACCCCCACAGGGTTGCGGAGGGTGGGGAGTGGGTGAAGCAGAGCAGGCTTCCAGCACCACCCAGGACCACCACCAGCACCACAACAGGCCGCGTCAGACCATCATCATCCCTGATACACCCAGCCCCGCTGTCAGTATAATCACCATCAGCAGTGACACAGACGAGGAGGATGATCACAAGCAGAGCAACACCAACCATACCAGGTACAAGTCAGCCATTTTGGGTCAGACATTACACGCATGCAGAGATCTGGGAGCCAGGGTTTAATACAAAACAGGAGGCCATGTTTAGTGTCATTACTGACAAAGTTGGGTTTGATATCGTTTCAGTTCCAGACAATTCCACCCGGCACAGCCAGAAGTTGACTGGCCACCCCTCATAGCCTGGTTCCTCTCTAGGTTTCTTCCTAGGTTCTGGCCTTTCTAGAGAGTTGTTCCTAGCCACCGTGCTTCTACATCTGCGTTTCTCACTATTTGTGGTTTCTGTTTAGCACTTTGTGACATCTGCTGATGTAAAAAGGGCTTTATAAATATGTTTGATTGAATTCTGTAATAAGATTGGACATGATTGGCATAAGGGCATTTATCAGTGAATTGATCTGAATTATGGAATCTGAATCGGAATCGACACAAACATTGGTCAGTAGGTTAGTAGGCTGATGAGTACTATATGTACCATTAAATAGAGTGCATCCTCCTCCTTGCAGCTTGTCCAAGCATAGGAAGAACGTCATCAGCTGTGTGACGGTACACGACTCCCCCGACTCGGACCTGTCCAGTAACAACAGTCCCTATGCCGTAGAGTCCAGGCTGGCCAACAACAACGGCTACCATGACTCCAAGACCACCTTGCTGGACAACTACAGCAACGGCAACAACCCCCGCACCATCATCATCCCCCCTCTGAAGAGCCAGTCCAGCGAGGTGCTGAGCGAGTGTGAGCGCCTGATGCCAGGTATCTACACAGATATCTACACAGGTACCTACACAGATCCGCACACCCATGTAGACAAGGAGGGATGGTCGATACTCATCTAGAGTATAGGAAATACTATATACTGTAGAGATAGCTTTTTATTTGAGTTGAATATGATCATTATTATCATTGTCGGTACTCCAGTTTACCCATTCGCTAAGTCCCGCCCCATTGGTTACTGTTGCTACCTTGGTCAACAATTGGGTGTTTTGTGTTTGTATACTGTACTTGTGTTATTTTCTTGACCTGGATTGACCTCTTTACCTTGTCCCATTTACACTTCAGATGCAATGAATCATCAGAATTCGGCGTATAAGTTCAAAACCTCCAACGGCGTGGGTATGATGTCTGGCAACAACCACCTTTCGGGGGGTATGGCTTACCGACAGCAGCGCTCGGGGCCACACCCCTTCCAGCAGCAGCAGCCTCTCAATCTCAGCCAGGTATGGAGAGAGAGCCAAGTAAGAACCCATCTAAATGACCTCGTATCATTTACCGTGTGGAAAGTTTGTCTCTGACAGACTAGAATTTGGATTGCACTGACTCCATCCTCATGTCTCTCCCTCTCAAGGCCCAGCAGCACATGGTAGCTGAGAGGAACGGAGGCCACCGGCGCCAGCAGGCTTACATCACCCCAACCATCGCAGCCCAGGCCCCCTACTCCTTCCAGCACCACAACAGCCCCTCTCACACTGCCAACGTGCACACCCACCTGGCTGCCACCCACCTGTCTGCCACCCACCTGGCTGCCACCCACCTGCCCGGCCAGCCTCATCTCTACACCTACACCGCCGCGCCCGTCGCCCTGGGCTCCACAGGCACCGTGGCCCACCTGGTGGCAACTCAGGGCTCGGCCCGCCACACGGTCCAACACGCCACATACCACACACCGGGCATCGTCCACCAGGTGCCTGTCAGCATGGGGCACGGTGTGCTGCCCTCGCCCACCCTCCACCACAGCCAGTACCAGGCCCAGTTTACCCACCAGACGTACATCAGCGCCTCGCCTGCCTCCACTGTCTACACTGGATACCCACTGAGCCCCACCAAGGTGAACCAGTACCCTTACCTCTAGAGCCAAGCCAACACACTGGAGACCCAGACCCCTCCCCCCCCCCCAACCCCAACCCCAGCACTACTGATGCTGCTCACCCCATGTCCTCCCTCCCTATCCTTACTCCACGGACAGAGAGATAGAGAGACATGCATTCTTTATGAAACTGTCACGTTTAACTTGAAGATATAACGACAGAGAGGAAAAGGGAAATACACAGCCCCTCTAAGGGTAAGGAGGTGTGCATTTTTTTCTCCAAAAGGGCCAGTTTTGCTTTGTTTTCTCTCTTGGTTTTATTTTATTTTTCTCATTCTTTTACAGCAAGGTCTTCGTGACAGGCGTTTGAGAGAGATGGAGGGTTTCTGTTCTTCTAACACGGCTTTTTGTTTTGTCTTCTCCTCTTGAATTGGGGGTCCCTCTCTGGATGTTGGAATTCCCAATGTGAGAATTCCCATGAGGATTTGGGAATGAAGGTGAAATACGGAAACCTGCTGCTCTTCAAAGAATTAAAAAAATAACGATGGCCTTGAACTGTCTTAAACATTTCCAAATCATTCAAGGTGTGGGAGAGAGAACGAAGCACCCTCCTTCTCCAACAGACAGAGTCAGGAATCTTCTGGAAATATAACCAACAAAAGACAAAAAAAACATTAAATGTATTTATAGCTATTTTCCCTTCGATTTTTCGTTCTCACCTTTTTGAGGAGACTTATGTTATAGGTATAGGAGTCTTAGCCGGGCCCTGTTTTTAGAATGTAGCAGTCTGCACCCAGATTCTTTTATCAAGAGCTTTTTCTGATACCAATAGAATTGATTTGTTTCTCTTTTTTCCAATGTGATTGCACAAAGTGGTTATAATAACATAGGCATGTACAACGTGATTATCTGTGTGTGCGTGTGCTACTGTCAGCCATGTGTGTGTAGTCCACCTCCTCTTGCACCTTTGTGCTATAATTCTCTGAATCCTCCGCAGTCTTAGGTTTGACCATTGTTCCCTTGTAGTGCCTTACAGATATAACCACACAGTTTATGTCGCTGGAACCTTGAGAACTAACAGACTAGCTGGAACTGGTTCCTTGGTTTGACATGTTATTGTCGGGGCAGTTTTGATTTCTCTTCCAGGTGTAGGCTTAGCCCCTAGCTCTGTTTCCTATCCTTATGACAGTATACTACAGAGTTCAGAGGTCAGAGTTCATATTTGCCTGACCTTTGGCTTTTTTGTTAAGTGTGCATGAGTTTAACTTGCTTAGGGTACTGAACCAAAGTTGTTAGATCAATCCTCGTTGCGTTGTGTGCTGGATATTAATGTTAATATGTGTACAGTACTAGCCTTTCTCACCGTGATATCCATACATACGATGGCTTAGGTATGAGATGTGTTACTTTGTTTTTACATCACACAAGGAATTGGTTCAGAGGAATGATAGAACAGAGAAGTATTAGCACAAGGATCCATTTTGGGGCAATGGAAAATGCAGAAATACAAGAATGTGACTGTCAAAAACATGTATGTGATGAGTTCAACATAGGGCGAGGGTGACAGAGTCCAGAGTTCGACAAATAAATAGCAAAGGCCTGATGGGAAGTTGTGGTTGCTATGGCTGAGATCCCGAGAAGGCCAGTGAGAGAGAGTCTGGTTGGTTGCAATGGGGAAGCAGAGGGCTGGTGAGAGGGGTTGCTGGGTAGGAGTCAGACCTGGACTCAAATAATATTTGAAATCTTTCAAATACTTTGAACATTTGTTTTAGCCTGCCTGGATTGCCAGATGGGCTATGTTTGCAGTTTAGCAAGTATTACTTCCATTGCGCCAGGCAAACTCAGGCAAGCCCAGCTAAAGTGTTTGAAATGATTTCTAATAGTATTTAAACCCAGATCTGAGTAAGTGAGGGGCTACTAGAAAGATTTGGGTTGGGACGGGTAGGAACTGAGGATGGTAGAGTGGTAGTGTGGCATTCCTCATGTTAATTGGACTAAAAGAATGAGCATGTTGGCACTGAGCAGGTTGGTAGGAACAGTGGGTAGGAGTTACAGGGGCTACATGGATGCACACCTAACTCTGATACAAGTTGTTGTGTTGTTGTTGTCTTGCAAAGATAAATGGAAGTGATTTCGTCTTTTCTGCTCTGACGCTTGTGTAGCACCTCTCAGCAGAGAGCGAGAGACTGGAACGGAACAGAAATGCTACAGTGTACACCTGGAAGGTCTTCCTATGAAATGGGCTTCATTTGTTAACACTATCTCTGTTTTGTCTTTGGAATGTGTTCTCACAGACACCTCACCACCAGAAAGGGATACCAGATATGTAGTAAGAGAACTGATTGGCCTATTGCTTCTATGTGTTTGCTACTTAATTTAACACCCGTTTCATTTGTCTTAGCCAATGATATATGAATAATCTCTCTGTTATATGTAATACTGTCCTCATGAAGTGGGCACATCAGAACTGCTTGTGGTTTTAGGAAGAGCCTTCCCCCGTATCCCTTCATATCATGCCATAGTACTTGCATTTGAAGTGATTGTTTTATTTTTATGTTACTATTGAACTTTTGAAATGGCTGTAGGTACAGTATATATTGTGTTATTTTACAGATAGTTGCAATCAAGTGTTTTGATGATTTGTTATTAGGCTCATTTCTATTTTGATTTGTAACTGGGAGTTGCTGTACGTTGATGTTAAGTATTCCTAGGAGGGTGTGTATACCTGTGTAAAGTGTTCAGGCACCGTTGACAATAATAAGGTTGTGAAGTTGATGATGATCCATTGGGGCCCTTATAGGTACTGTAGGTCATTTAGGCTTGAGTGGGTCAGACCCAGGTTTGCTCCTCAAACCAAACCTAAAACAACAGCATCTTGGTACACCAATATGCCACCGCGCTCCCTCCAACCGGCTCCACCATGCAAGCCTTGGGTTCCTGGCAGTCAAAGATGTGGTGTAGAGATACCGTGCCGTAGGTATACATTGCTGGTTGCATCATTTTCTTTCTGTTCTGTGTTGTACCTTTGTTTGTACGTTTTTGCTCCTTTCCATAAGGCCTGTGGGCCTAAGCACACACATAAGAGAGATGCTTTTCCACGCGAGAGTTTGGCGCCTCCATAAAGGGGTAGACTACTGAAACATTCCACTGCAGAGAGAATCCGACATCCATACTGCACACCCAACAGCCCCTATAGCTCTCTGCTCACTTGTCATTTGGGGACGTTTCTTTTTTCCCACCAAAGAAATGCAACACGTTGATGATGTACAGTACAAAACACAAACAATCCCCAATGTGGTCTGGCAATAGCGTCTGCATTCAAGGTACATGTTTAGACCAGAAGTTATTGCCAGACCACATTGGGGATTGTTTGTGTTTGTACTGTACATCATCAACATGTTGAATTTCTTTGGTGGGAAAAAGAAAAGTCCACAAATGACAAGTGAGATGTGCGCACATATAGTACTGTAGAAATACATACAGTATGTGCACAACACGCACATATGAGTGATTAGAGTTGCCACAATGTCTGCTTATGGTTGAGCTATTTTGAAGGAGTTTACTGTCAATTGCAGTCCACCATTCTCAAACATCTATGATTTGAACCATGTATTATTTGATATATGTCACTTGTTTCCCCCTAAATGTAAAAATGGAATTCTTCGAATTGTTTTATATAAGTGTTTTTTTACGTTGTTAAAGTTGTATTTTAGCTTTATTAATGTTGTAAGCAAAGGAATTTTTTAAAAACAAAAACATGTTATAAGTTAGTGTGCCATGGAATGACCTATAGAGTGAAATGAATAAAAAAAATATATATCAATAATACCTTTAAAATAATGGTCACGAGCACAACATGAATGTAATATGTGACCTGCTTCATCTGAAATGCTTTAAATATTTCTGCTTGAGTGACCATTAGTTAAAGTAAAGATTTGATTTCTACATTATTTGTTGCCATGCAAGATGCAATAAGTCTGTGATTCCAGCAAAAACAACTTGAGTCAGCATAAATTCATTTGAAAAAGTCAACATTTTTATTCCGATATGGGGTTTTCAAATATGATATATTCGATTTCATTCTATTTTTTTTCTCCATGTATAATCTAAATTTAGCAAATTACGAGAAGCCCTTTGAATCTTACGCTCAATTTTCTTTCAACGTACTTGCTATATTTTGAATGAGAACATGTATTTGAATGTGTAAAATATGTTAGTATCGTACTACTTTGTTTAACATGCGTTATGTGTTTTTATTAAGGAAAATATGAATCAGAAATGTGAGCATCAACATAGATCCAGTGACCTTACAATTACCAAAATGTGCTTCTTTAGAGTGTCAAGAAATTCTTGTGGTAATGAAGTTGCTTTACTTTGAAACATTGTCTCTCCCCTGCTACTGTAGCCATTTCAATGTTAGAACACTGCCTTCCAAATAACTGAACGATATCATCAGAGCTTTAAGATGTGGTTTCAATGAAAGAGAGCTGTGTAAAGCGGCCTGGTATTTTTACAGCTTTGTTCTTGAAATACTCTCGCTACACAAGAAGCGCTCAGCTTCCAACTTTTCCCACAGTGTGTTTGCGAGTACTCTTCCTGGAGTTTTGTTTGAAGTTATTGCAAAACATTCCTGAAGGCATGGCACACATTTCCAGTTAGTCCTCTCAGGCCAAACCCATCTGAAGTGACTGGAATCATTTTAACACCTTACTAGACAAGAATAATAATCTTACACCCACTACACTCCTTTTGCAATCATTTTGCAATCATTTCATTGGAGCTTTGCATAGCACATTCTCCCAAAGAAGCAGGGAGGTGGGAGAAGTACTTATTTTAGGATGATTTAGGTTATATACATGATAGAAACTCCATAAACCAGTAACAACACATTCTTAAAGCCCTTCTGTATGAGAGTTGGTCTGTGTGTGTTTGTGTGTTTGTCAAGGGAATCACCTCCTTCATTGTTTTTTTCTTTGGTGATTCAGGCTGAATTGGTTAAGGGTTTGATGCTGATGGAATAGATCAAGTATTATCATTTGGCCAGTTTTTGTACACATGTACTTGAGAACCAAAATGTATTTTATGATTTTTTTTTCTTCTCAACTCTTGCTAAAGACATGTTAGAGGTCTCTTTTTTTGATTATGGACTAACAGTTTGAAACAATTTGGTTTAGAACGTTTATTCTTTAGCTAGTTCTTTCCAGCTCAAATTGTAAATAAGCATTGTAGTAAAGTCCTTCAGAGGATGGGTTCTTGCCTAATGAATTCCCATAGATAAAGCCCAACATGAACCTTATTTCTCCACAGTTGACAGCGGTACAAGAGATGAGACGTAGCAGTAAAGCGCTGTAACTGTCATACTGTAGCCATTTTGCAGTCATCTTGATCAGGATTTCGATTTTGTACTTGCACAACAGCATTCACAATGAAATGGGTCAAAATCGAAATTTTTCTACAAAGTCTCAAGACCTAAAAAGCATCAAACCCTGACCCGTTGTGTGTCCATTGCTATATGGTTTGTTAATGATGTTCAAATCTCATAAGTTGTCGTTCGGGCTATTGTGTGCTGCAGTATTTCCTAGTATACTTCTTTGTTAATTGTCTCTCATTTACGTTTATCAGGGATTTTTTGAGAAGTGTTTGTTGACTCCTTGTTTCAATCTGTTCATGTATCGTTCTATCTACCCTGTTCCTTAGACTAATATTACTGAGTATGTTATGAGAATGGATATTTTACTGGCTTTATAGAATGTTTAAATATAATAATGAGAATAAGAAGAATGATTCATTAAACTCCTAACAAGTTGAGTAATTGGCTATTAAGCGCTTGTGTTACCATTTAAGATGTTGTGTGCTTCTCTTAATCATTTTCGTTGTAGAAAAATTGAGTGAATTTATAATAGGCTTCGAAAAACTAATGATAGCATTGTACATTTACAGGAGGATTTTAACCGACAACTTTGTCATAGAAAAAAAAGTGATTTAAATTGTCCTCTTTACTAACTGTAGGGTGAAAAGGGGCTGGCGTTGTGGTGAACTATGTTCTAGCTTGTTATTCACTGTCACTTTTGATCATTTCTTCGGTCTCCGAGGTGAATCGAGTTATTCATGAGAATTTGTATGCTCACATATGCATATTGTATATGTGTAGAAATGTAATCACACTTTGTCTTGGATTTACATTAAACTGTTAAGTCACGGCACCAGTCTCCTGTGTCATAGCAGTATCATTATTTTTTAATCTGGTGTGTGTGTGTGTGTGGGGGGGGGGTGATAAAATGTAATGCAATAGCAGATAGAAATACAGTTTATCAACGTGGCAAATTGATGGATGGTTTTGACGGACAAAGGGATGTGCACCTGAAGAAACCTGAAAGACACTGCACTGAAGGTGAAGTCCAGTTAGTTGATGGTTGATGTTTCACTGCAATTGGAGTCAAATACATGAATTAATCACTCATTTCATCTGTTGATCTGTTTTATGCCAAATTACTCTTGTATTTTTTTGTTGTGGGTACAATCAACTTTACCCTATAAACTCTATAACCCTAGAAAATATTTAACTAGCTCTGTAGATTGATTCAGTATCAGAGGTACAGTCAACCAGACTGAGCTCAGTTGCAAATCAATCCTTGATGTAAATGTTCTACTGAACATTTTATGCCACTAGATGGCAACGATTAACCATATTTTATTGTTGTGCTACTTCATTATGGTCAAATGAGTTTTTTCCTCTATTTGCATATTTAACTCAAAGTGTTTAATAGTCTTGTCTATATTTGTTGACATGCACTGTTTCTTATAAAATCACAATATCCCAGCCTATAAGTGGTCTGTCTATTGATTTTGCTAACAAATATTTGAGGTAGGGAAAATAATGTATTGTATACATTTACATTTGAGAAATTTAGCAGACGCCCTTACCTTCCCTGACAATGCTTTAAAGGAAAATAAAAGGTCAACATTTTATGTATGATGTAGTTCAGAATTGATCCTTCAGTCTGTGTCTGTCTGCCCATTTCATTTGATCCCATGCAGATCGCTCAAGGGCTTGGGGGCGTCGCGACGTTGCCGTGAAACCACAGACGCCGACAGAGATGGACAACCCAACAGGACCACTGAATTGGACAACCGAATGACCTATTTGAAGGACTGCCCCTGCAGCCAATGGCCGTGGGACCTGACAAATTAGACATCGAATATGGGTTCAGGGGGAGGAGTTATTGCAATCCTCATGACGAGTGGTCACTGTGAGAGCTAGAGATGTCTAAAGAAAACGGGAAGGGAAATGATATTTTTCCTTGATCTTTAACTAACTTGCTAGCTATTTCAAGTGGTATTTAGATAGCTATTCCGGTTTCATGTTATTGTTTTTATGGGTATGAAAACGTCCAGACAAAGAGAAACAGAACGTGAAGCTCCGTTTTGGTAAGGATGTGTGCTCTGCTATGTCTGTGATTGGGACGTAGTAAATGCATGGGATAGATGGGCACAGGATTCCGGTTATCTATTTTAACACCGAGCCCTACCAAGTTAGCTAGCTAAACTGTTTAAAACATGTCCATGGTTTGTTTCAGTTGTTGAATATTGACTCACGATTGTTAATGAGAAAAACAAAGTATAACTTGTTTTATTTAATCATACGATATTTCAATTGGTATTTAGGAAACGGGTCGGGATAGGACGGAGGATAAGGAGACAACCTCATGACGAGACAGCCAGCCAGGCAGCAGGCTAGCTAGCTGACGTTAGTAGTGAACGAGAATAATATCCCATTGAGACCCGTTAGGCATAGCCGAGGGAAGTAGTTTGTGGGTGGGGGTGCAGCGATTTTTGACTGGGAGAGTAGGATGGGAAAAATCCTGTAGTCTATATCAGTCTGCTAATACAGGACTAGTAAAGGCCCAGTGCACTACTTTTGTGACATTTTTCTTCATGGAAATGGAAAGTCAACAGGTACCCTAGATGACCCGCCTATGTACACAAAAGTACATTGACATTAAGTGGTTTGTAAGAATGGTGAATTAATACTGCACAAAAAAAAGTGGTTTTCCATGTTATTTGGTCAAGAAAAATATTTCACTCGATGTGGATGTTTTTTTGTGTCTTTGCCCATACATTTGCACATTTTGATGGACAGGGTTTTGTTCTTTCTGGATTCCATTAGAATGACAAATCACAGAGAAAGGGACAAGGGCAACAACTCTTACAATTCCAGCTGTTGAATCCAAGCAACTGAAATAGTAAATAAGAAGAATATAAGTGTTTACTAGTGCTGCCAGTCAGACACACATATTCACAATTGTTATGTTACATTGTAACTGGTTTTGGCACGTGCAGGTAAATTCCCCCGCACTTTGCAATTTACTGTAGCTAATCCCTATTTTGCATTTACATCACCTTTGCCATGTGCCTGGCCTGTTATTGCAGATGAGTGTCTTCTTAATAAGTTGCAAGTGCAAGTCCCCAATATAAAAACTTAACCCAGGAGAGAACAAAGGACATAACCAGGCAGCTGAACTCTCCCCCCCCCCCCCCCAGCCAGGGTTGACCTAATTAGCATGCCTGCGTCCAGCCTAGCACACCGTCAGGTCAGGGTCATTAAGATTGAGTGATTTTTAGATAAACAGAACGTTTTAGCCTAATGTGTGTTGTCTTTCCGTATTGTGTGTGTTCATATTTTTTGGCCTGCATATTTATTGCCTATATTCTTTGCTTTGTTATGTCCTCAGATTGGTAGACGGACAGACTTCTGTCTCTGCTCACATAACGTATTGCATTTCTCTGACATAGTCGTTTCTTTTTGCACACAGCTTAATCACCCTTCTGTTACCAAAAGCAGATAATATGGAAGAAGGGGCACATTGAGGGAGCTCACACAAGCAAGACCTGCATTCTCCAGTTTGCGGTATATACTGGGATGATTATTCTCTTCGTAAGTGGATAAAATGCCCTGACTTCCATGCAATGGAGGGTTTAAGCTTCTCTATGGGTTCAGTGGTGATTCCCAAGACCTTGCTGCGCATTCAATGCTTTGGTGCAGCGGTCCTGGGGCTGATCGTGTTGGTTACGATGATCACAGCAGCTTCATCTGCAGCAGGTAAGCAGGCACACCTCTCACAGACAGCATTTACCACCAATTTGTACTGTGTTGATGTCATGTAACACACCTATACAGTCATGATGTAACAACCATGGACCAATAAGACATTTCAATGGGTTTTGAAGGTCATATGAGGATGGCAAGTCAATCTTAACTATAGGGAGCCATCTACTGTGTGTTATTACACACATAGCATGTTACTTTCCATTAGTATGTAAAGTTATATTAATGTTTGATAACTTCACATAGTACGGGCAAGTAGCCTATGCCTGGTAACAGACAGATGGCAAATCAACAGGCGGGAAATGCTATGGAATACTAAGTGAAAATGTCAGTGTATTAACCCTTAGTTGAATAACCTTTAATTGTATTTGCCATATTGACAATAGCCTATTCACAGTTGGTGAAATATCACATTACATTGCATTCGGAAATTATTCATACCCCTTGACGTTTTCAAAATTTTGTTACGTTACAGCCTTATTCTAAAATCTATTAAATCATTTTTCCCCTTATCAATCTACACACAATACCAAAGCAAAAAATAGGTTTTTAGAAATATTTGCAAATTTATTACAAATAAACACGGACCCTTTACTTAATACTTTGTGGAGGCACCTTTGGCAGCGATTACAGCCTCGTGTCTTCTTGGGTATGGCGCTACAAGCTTGGCACACCTGTATTCTTCTCTGCAGGTCCTCTCAAGCTCTGTTAGGTTGATTGGGGAGCGTCGCTGCACAGCTCTTTTCAGGTCCCTCCAGAGATGTTAGATTGGGTTCAAGTCTGGGATCTCGCTGGTTCACTCGAGAACATTGAGAGACTTGTCCAGAAGCCACTGCGTTGTCTTGGCTGTGTGCTTAGGGTTATTGTCCTGTTGGAAGATGAACCTTTGTCCCAGTCTGAGCACTCTGGAGCAAGTTTTCATCAAAGATCTCTCGGTACTTTGCTCCGTTCATCTTTCCCTTGATCCCGACTAGTCTCAGTCGCTGCCGCTGGAAAACATCCCTACAGCATGATGCTGCCACCACCATGCTTCACCGTAGGGATGGTGCCAGGTTTCCTCCAGATGTGAAGCTTGGCATTCAGGCCAAAGAGTTCAATTTTGGTTTCATCAGACCAGATAATCTTGTTTCTCATGGTCTGAGAGTCTTTAGGTTCCTTTTGGCAAACTCCAAGCGGGCTGTCGTGCCTTTTACTGAGGAATGGCTTCTGTCTGGCCACTCTACCATAAAGGCCTGATTGGTGGAGTGCTGCAGAGATGATTGTCCTTCTGGAAGGTTCTCCCATCTCTACAGAGGAACTCTGGAGCTCTGTCAGAGTGACCATCAGGTTCTTGGTCACCTCCCCGACCAAGGCCCTTCTCCCCCAATTGCTCAGTTTGGCTAGGCAGCCAGCTCTAGGAAGAGTCTTGGTAGTTCCAAACTTCTTCCATTTAAGAATGATGGCGGCCACTGTGTTTTTGGGGACCTTCAATGCTGCCAAATTCTTTCGGTACCCTTCCCCAGATCTGTGCCTCGGCACAATCCTGTCTCAGAGCTCTACGGACAATTCCTTGAACCTCATTGTTTGGTTTTTGTTATGACATGCTCTGTCAACTGTGGGACCATATATAGACAGGTGTGTGCCTTTCCAAATCATGTCCAATCAATTGAATTTACCACAGGTGGACACCAATAAAGTTGTAGAAACATCAAGGATGATCAATGGAAGCAGGATGCACCTGAGCTCAATTTCATAGTAAATACTTGTATAAATAGGAATTATATATATTTTTTAATTGTCATTGGCTACACACAGTAGATTCATGAGGGAAAAAAAATAATTTAATCCATTTTAGAATAAGGCTGTAACGTAACAAAATGTGGAAAAAGTGAATGGGTCTCAATACTTTCTGAAAGCACTGAAACAGAAAAGCAATTGTGAACATGGGGACATTGTTCTGATTGTGCTGAGTAACAAGAGGAGTAGGACACGGCCACTTCTGTTTGGAGTCACATTATGGTCTGAATCAGGCAGTTGCATTCTTAAGTGGGTGTCACACACAAGAGTCATTCAGAGATAGATAGTGCACACTCATATTTTAATGGCGCTATTGTCAATGCCTAACAAAAAGAGTGACAGGCATTTTACTGGCCTGTTTGGCTTGACTCACTCTTCTATATTACCCTTTTTTCATAATTTATCTATATCTAGGCTAATACAATATTGTCACTATTTGTAATTACAGTATTACTATACAGGTATGAGAACATTGAATGATGTCCTTTGCAAAGTAGCCTATTGCCTGATCTTAAAGCTGCAATATGTAACTTTTTGGGCGGCCCAACCAAATGCACATAAAAATGTGTGTTATAGATCTGTCATTCTCATTGAAAGCAAGTCTAAGAAGGGGTAGATATGTTCTATGTACGCCATTTCTATGCTTCTCGTTCCTAAGTTACATTTTTGTGTCTTTTACTTTCGATTTTGTACACCAGCTGAAAATTAAGCAAACTTTTAGAATTATAGCAACCAGGAAATGGCGGAGACATTTCTTCATAGTGCATCCTTAAACCTGAATTGGTGCAAACAAAAATTGGGCCATGGGGAATTATATGTCTGTCGGCTGAAGGTGCACATTGAAATGCCTGTCTTTGTGTTTATCTAATGGACCTAGGCAAGTAGCTGTTATTCTCGGCTAATTCTGTCAGATGTAAATATAACAGAATTCCTAGCATTTTCTTTGAAATGAAGAATAATGCATCCCTAATGTGAAAAACAGGGAGTAGGTCTAAGCTATTGGCTCGTAACTGAGCATGCTTTAAAGGCTTACGTTCAGGACTGTCTGTTAACCCATCAGTGTTACTAGACACTAGTCTATGTCAAAGGGTATTGAATTGATCTTTTAAAAGAATGTCTCAATTTTGTATATGATAGCCTGCTGTATGATCACGCTTTCTGATGGAACATGTTACCAACCACAGTCATTTGTTCTATTGAAAGTGTCAGTCCATAAATCAGGAAAATCTATAGCACTCAAATGAAGTCCAGCCAACTCCTCCTGAAAGATTTCTCATATTTTAATCTGCACTTCGGTTAACTGGATTTATGCACAATGTACTGTAGTCTACCACATATCACGCCAGCTTTTACTCAGGTGACTAATGGCAGGCTTGCCTTTTTGTATGAGTGGCAGTTTTTGTAACCACTAATAGGGAATTAGACAAATATGAAATTGACTAGAGGGTGTTGCTATTCCCAACCACTGTACCCAATACCCACACAGGGTTTTACAGCCCTGTGTGCTATTAGTTTTGCTGCTATAGTTTTGAAGAAGACACTCAAGACAATTTGCTACGTAGCCTAGATGTGAATGGGTAAGTTTTATTTTTTATTTTACCTTTATTTAACTAGGCAAGTCAGTTAAGAACAAATTCTTATTTTCAATGACGGTCTAGGAACAGTGGGTTTGTACCTTGTCAGCTCGGGGGTTTGAACTTGCAACCTTACTAGTCCACCGCTCTAACCACTAGGCTACCCTAAGCTTATCCTTATCTGCACCTTGTTGTGGCTTGTTGGATGTTGATTGCTAGGTTATTAACACTAATGTATTACATCTTATGCTCTGATGGTAATGATGCCTACAGTTGTTTATTGCTTAGGCTGCCTTCTCTTTGTGTACACTCTTAGAAAAAAAGGGTCTATCTAGAACCTATAAGGGTTCTTCGGCTGTCCCCATAGGAGAACCCTTTTGGTTCTAGTAGAACCTTTTTGGGTTCCATGTAGAACCCTTTCCACATAGGGTTCAATGTGGAACCAAAAAGGGTTCTACCTGGAACCAAAAAGGGTTCCACCTGGAACCAAAAAGGGTTCCACCCGGAAACAAAAAAGGTTCCACCCGGAACCAAAAAAGGTTATCCTATGGGGACAGCCGAGGGAACCCTTTTTTCTAAGAGTGTAGCCTAGGCTAGGCTAGACTAGGGCTGTGGCACTCACAAAATTTTGTCATCTGGTGATTGTCAAGCAAATAACTGTTGGTCTCATTGTAATTGACCATTAATTAACAAACACATTTAGCATCTCCTGGCTTCCACACACAGCCTACAAGCCACTGATGCAGACCTTTGGAACATCTACATTTTTAAAAGTCTAATAAATCTATGTAATATAGCCTACACCTTCACAATAAATCCATGATTTATTTTAGACAGGTCTAAAGAAACATGATATGAAGAGAATGTAGTCTATTTCAGGAGAACAGAATAGCATCCTCTGAGTTGTCCTTATGTTAGGTCCTGATCTGGCTATGCCATATGGCTGTGGGCTACACTAGTTCATTTAGCAGACAAGATTTGCTTAGAATTCTGTTGCATTATTTTATATTATTTAATAGTATGAAGAAAACAATTGAACACAGCTGAATAAAATAGAAAGGATATTTTCTCCAAACAATTTGAGTGCACACATGCGGCTTTTCTGTGTTGAGCGGTTAATTAACAAATAAATAGGTTTTCCTATATGCTTAATTTAGAGTTATTAATGTATCTTTAGTCATTGTACCAATATTGGGCTATATGCTTATATTTTTTAATACATTGTAAGGCTGCATTTTGCGACTCTAATGATGCTTTGAAAAAAATCGCTTGAAAGGCATGAGCTCTGTTTTATTTTTTTTGTGCAGGCTGTACACACTTCATCAGTCTCTCATTCACAATTTGACAAGGACTTGATAATGCCTCTAATCTCCTGGTGGCATCCCCTTTGTGTGGCTGTAATGCCCCCTAAAATACATGCCTTTTGCAGCCAGTGGCCATTGTGCCCTTGGCCCGGAGTGCTGCGTTGTGCCCTTCTCCCTGAGTGCTGCGTGCTCCGAAGCACCTCTCAGGGACGCAACTGCATGGTGCATATTGAAGATACTGGAAGAACTGTCGACATTTACTTTTCGTCAGCCAACTAGATGAGTGGCTTAATGAACAAATGCAGAAGCACTAGCCTATGTCAATCTACTACCCCCCATAGTACAAAAGTTGACCTATTCTATAGTCTGGGACAGTTGTGGGATGCGATAGATCCCAAATGAATACAACCACCAGCATCAAAAATATTTTTTTACGCAATGTGGCTGACGCAACAGATGAGAACGTTTAGCTTAAAATGTCTTCATATTATAAGTGCAGCAATGCACACGCGGCAGTAGGCTATAAGCGTGAATGTTCCATTAGTGGAAAACACCATTATCAAAAGTGACCACAAATGTGATTATGCATGTAATGCTTTTATTATAAAAGGTGCATTTTTATGGTGAAAATTTTCTTCCCCAAACTTGAAACTCACGCTCTGCTTATGAATGTATAGCAGTTAGGCTCTACACCCGTTGTAAAGCGGATTATGTGCTTCATTTTAAGAAGTTATTTGGCCACTTTAGTTGTGATACAAACCTTATCAAAACATATAGGCCCATGGGCTAGGCTACATGATGTGGGACTATGTTTTTTTTTTTTAAGCAGGGGAAAAGGCATCGTTTCTTGCCTTACTCTGGGCATCATTCACAAGTGATAATAAATCATTCACAAGTGATAGGCTAATTGTCACCCATCAGACTATTCTTGATTTAATCTTGTCTTTACATATGCTAAATAATATATGTGTGAAATGAGTTTTGATTTAGAATGGACCGTTATCATGCACCTGTCGGAACAGGGGCAGGAGGAAAAAATGACATGTCATCTATGCACTTAAATAGTGAATGGAGGACACTTTTCCCAACTAGACTATACTCCTGTTGTAAAGAGAAGCAATGTGCTTCATATTAGGAAGGTCGAGAAATAAATATAGTAGACCTAGAAAGCTGATGGGATCCTCCTCTTACTAAGAAAGCCATCACTCTTGTTTTCTCGCGCAATTGCATAGCCGATTACATTTGCATCGATGTCTGAGTGATTCAATGGACAATAGAGTGCTGAGTACCAGGCAGTTAGCAAGTTTGGTAGGCTACCAATGACCACCCGCAGCATCAGCGCTAGGAGAAGCCTAATTACCGGGACTAAACGGTCAGGTTGAATTTGACTGCCTTCATGACTCATGACCGCAGGTGTGGCGGTAATACGGTCACCGCAACAGCCCCAGGCTAGACTAATAGCCTACATGAGTTAGGCTATAGCCTAGCAGGAACGAGGGGTTTTTGAAGACGCAATGATGGAGAAGACTGCAGCTAGCACACAAGAATCAGAAGTGCGCTTTAAGAAGACTGATTTCGGTAGCTTATATGGTTGTCATATCACTGCTCATAACTTCTGATGTCAAAGCAATGAGGTTATCCTATCCACAATGACTTGATTTGGCGGTGAAACAGTCCGCATCATTCATGCTAACTTGCAGTTTATTTGATATGAAAGCGATGTCATTTCAAGATCAAAATCGTAATGGATTAGTTTTCCCCCCCAGACTTCAACAATGACAGCTCTTCTGAATTCTCTGATCCTATTTTAGGGTTGCTCTGGCTTCGTTGAATGGTTCTATTATTATACCTACTGTGCCATGAAATGTCTACAATGCATTATTGATATTCCATTTAGACCTACTCTTAGTAGCTTGTTCTTGGTCTTGCCTTGATGCTATGATGCGAGTACTTTATTTATTTTTTACTTTTACTTTATTTAGTGGACTGTATGACATGGATTTTTTTGTTGAGTGTTTGCACAGCTTTTCCTGCGAACAAAAAGCTAATTAAGAACCACTACCCTGGAGTTGCTGGAGCTTCTCATTCGTAGTTACGTGGGTTTGTTAAAGTTGGCCCGTGGCATAACTCAGAGGGTTGGATTGGGGTCACTTACAGAAAAGAAAAGATTCATCGTTATTTTGTCCTATTTTGCTTGTGCGCTCACAATATCAGCAGCAACATCAAGACCGAACCAAGAATAGATAGGCTACTATTTTTGTAACTTGTCAGACCTTGATCAATGTTGGGGCTCAGACAAGTATTTGCTGAGTAGGCCTACCTGCCTATTTAGGAAATTAATTTAGCAGATTTGAACACAGTTCCTCTGTATTTCACTGAATGACAAACCTTTGGCAAACCATTGTGTCTTCTGATGAGTGATGTGACCACCACACTGGATTTACTGGATCCAGGGGCACCGCCTGCATGGTGGTGTGATTTACATAGTGTGGACAGAGGGCTTGTTTGATGCTGGTACTCCGAATAAAGAGAGGATTCAGAGACGAGGGTTGGCATGGTCCCTTAGTAAAAGCATGACTTTTAAACTAATTTCCTGTCGTGAGGAGAAAGAAAGAAAGGACCCAATCGTTCAATTTAAATGGCTGTTTACTCTGGGCTACTTTATAGATCATGTCCTGAGCTCCCCTCCTCTCCATCTATCATGTGCCATGAAAAGGCTTTTTAAAGAGCTGTCAAAAACGAATGAAACTATGGTAATAGGATTTAATTTGGAACGCCTGAGGGAAGCCACCCCCCCAGGAAATCAGGAATTATAAAATTGTATTCCTTTTCATTCAGCTCTAATCATGGCCACACTTCCCCGGCCATTGGCCAGTCACAACAACTCACTTATTTTTCAACTGTTTAACTAATAGCAGTTTGAACCATTAAACACCTGTTAAACATAACTGTTCACTGGCAGACAGAGGGGTATCCTATTCCACCTGCCTCCCATTGTAGTAGTGCTGGACTGGGATGAGAGAGAGAGACTGTAGTGAGAGTGTTGAGGATGGTCCGACGACAATGTTTAGCCTAAAAAAATTATCCCGGGACACAGAGAAAGAGCTGTTGGGGAAAGGGCTAAGAATTGGATAAATCCAAAAGATTCCCAACATAGCCTACTCAGTAGGGCCCATGTTCACGTGAGCTTTGTCCAGTGCTGGTTATGATCTCCTATTAGTGCTGCCTACTCTTGTTCTGCACAATCAGGCATTTGAATGGCTGTAAAAAGTTCAGTACAGTCAGTATGGCAGGGGCAGCTCATGCCCCCCTGTAGAGATGAGCCGCATCCACAGTAGCCTACGTGCACTGCTGTGCACACGTCTGGGAAACCGGAATGGTTGTTACATCGCCAAACATTTTGCAAGCAGCTCAATCAGATTACCAAAAGACAATCCTTTTTTAATACCTCCCTAACAATCGACAAGCGCTCACCCGTGCCTCGAAATTGTTCTACGCTACCAAAGTATGTAGGTGCCTACCAAGCTGTGTTAGAACTACAGTAGAGGCAATGCTACAGTGTTTGTCTTGCCTGCTTGAGATCCAAGAGGCCCTCAGAAACATTCCCATCTGCTCTAAAGAGGTTATCAGAGGTGTGAAGAAATGGGAGGTCTTTGGAATCTAGATGTGCCTCAGTGTCTGTAGACCTGTGCCATAGCCCAGATATAGCCCATATATAGCTAGTTCCTGCCTGCAGATAAGAGGACCCCGACTCTAGCTGATAACTCTGATAACTGACTCTGGCCCTCTGGATCTCTGCAGATGATGCAGGCCCAGGCTTATTCCCACGAGGGGTTGAAATTACATCGGCGGAAGAAGGGATTGTGCTGTGCAGAGAGAGATTCATCAAAGTGGCTTCCTCTCCTGCTGGAAGTGAGTTGTAGGAAGAGAGAGGCTGGTTTTATAATCTAGGCCCGTGGAGGGAAATGAATATGTGTGTCTATCCTCGCTCGTTTGATGATTTCAGCAAGCCCCACCACTTTACACTTAGGATCTGCAAGGCTTGGCTGGAGCAAGGCTTCGCTAGGGCTTGGATGATTCCCCTTGGCAGGGAGAGTAGAGAACCACTGCATGTGCATATTTATCACCCATGGCTTGGACTGCCTTCAGACAAAGGAAAGCTCTGGTCTGCGTTTCTTTGCCTGTGTTCTGAATGGAACTCTCTTTGCGTGGCCTTCTGAAAATGAACATTGTAAGAGGGGGCCTTGGTCTTTGAGTCTGATGTAGAAGGTAGGGCCCTATAAAATCTGTTCCGTTTAGTTTTCTCCCAAATTCAGTTTTTCCATAGAAAAACAACTAAATTGGATGTTGTAAGTCCACAACAATGCTTTAACCACATCAGGACTACACATCAAATACATTACATTTTTTGGGTGTCGTCTCCCTTTAAGTCAACTGTTCACCAGCCAGAGACCATTGTTTGGTTAGCAATGTTTCTTTAGCGCTCGTGTAGTTTGCAAAAACATATGGCCACTGGATTGAAAGCTGAAGGACAATACGAATCATTTTGTTTATGTTTTATGTTTGCATGCTGCTTTACTCATCTCATAAGTATATACTGTGTTCTATTCTACTGTATTTTAGGCAATGCCACTTCTAAGTTCAACACATGTAGTTGCTTTCCTACTAAGTTCAATACATTTGTTAATATAGTTGAATTCAGTTTTAATATCTGGATTCTGCGATGCAGATTCTATAGGGCCTTAAGAGGGCTATATCCACAATGGTAGAACTATTAGCTTTATGGTTGCCCACAGTATTATCATATGCATAGGCTATTTACTCACCCATCACTATTATCATAAAGTAAAGACATGGTTGAATGATCCTTCAAGACAGCAACATGCAGCATTGCTATTACCCTAACTCCTAAACGAGCTAGCCTCAGCCAGTACTTAGCTAGGCTAGTTGTTTCAGTTTACCGTGCCTCTGACACATTTGACGTTACTGTAATCTGTGTTCTTGGTAGGGAGGAAGAATATTTAAAACAAACTCTTCTTCCATCAGGGGCTAGGCCCTCTGGGATTGGCAGAGCAGCACTCCTATAAATAAGTCTTTCTTATCATGCCCGCTGCTTTGCTTTCCACTTGACTGGCTCCTGCTTGGCTGTAGGTGGGGCCTTAATTGAGGAGCAGTGGTAACAGTGACAACTTGAATCACATCGTCCAAGAGTCTGGCACTTTGAAGTAGAAGCAGTAGTGAGCGAAGGAGCCCCTGGAATCTCCTGCCTTCTCCCCAGCGGCTGATGGGGACCACAGATGTACATCACCATCGTATTCAGATCACCATTATATTCACATCACCGGCGTATTCAGATCACCAGCGTATTCAGATCCCCATCGTATTCAGATCACCATTATATTCAGATCACCGGCGTATTCAGATCCCCATCGTATTCAGATCACCATTATATTCAGATCACCGGCGTATTCAGATCACCATCGTATTCAGATCACCAGCGTATTCAGATCCCCATCGTATTCAGATCACCATTATATTCAGATCACCAGCGTATTCAGATCACCATCGTATTCAGATCACCAGCGTATTCAGATCCCCATCGTATTCAGATCACCATTATATTCAGATCACTGGCGTATTCAGATCACCATCGTATTCAGATCACCATTATATTCACATTACCGGCGTATTCAGATCACCGGCGTATTCAGATCACCGGCGTATTCAGATCACCATCGTATTCAGATCACCGGCGTATTCAGATCACCATCGTATTCAGATCCCCATCGTATTCAGATCCCCATCGTATTCAGATCACCGGCGTATTCAGATCACCAGCGTATTCAGATCACCATCGTATTCAGATCACCAGCGTATTCATATCGCCATCGTATTCATATCGCCATCGTATTCATATCGCCATCGTATTCAGATCGCCATCGTATTCAGATCGCCATCGTATTCAGATCGCCATCGTATTCAGATCGCCATCGTATTCAGATCGGCATCGTATTCAGATCGGCATCGTATTCAGATCACCATCGTATTCAGATCACCAGCGTATTCATATCACCATCGTATTCAGATCGCCAGCGTAATCAGATCGCCAGCGTAATCAGATCGACATCGTATTCATATCACCATCGTATTCATATCACCATCGTATTCAGCAGACTCATTGTGTACCGTCGCCGCTGAAAGACTCCATAGATTCAGCAGAAGCAGTGCCTCTTTCAATTAGGCATTAATGAAGTGGCTTTGATGATGAAATCACCATACTGAGTAGTCTAATCCAGACTAATTTTCCCTCTGGTGTTATCATTTTACAGCCACACAGTGTAGGTCAGCTCCCTCAGACTTCTTCATATCAGTTTTCTGCCCACTGGAAACATTGTTTCCCCTCCCCCCCCTCCCAAACAGACAGTTAAAGTGACAGTGAACTGACCTTGAACTGGACAATCTTTAGGCTAACTCTGAATCAGTATTTTCAATTTCTTTACTTTAGCCATCCCAAGATCAGTAGCAGTAAAGGGAGGAATATTGGCTACAGTGATCTATTTCAGCTATCTTTGGGTCTGGCCTCCCTTTGTGTGGAGAGCTGAACATAATCCTTACTTATCATCATACAGTTCACGTCAGCACAGTGAAAAGTGATGACAACAGTTCCATGCTCTGTTTCTGCAGTCAGCTATCAGCTTTTCCTCCTCCTGGCTCAGAGAAAAAGTTTCTAGGTCAAATTGACCATGATGACTCTGCCATAATTGTTCCCCCAGACACAGCAGAGTAATTGTTCTACTTGACTTCCTTATAGGTCCTAGTTCTGCTTCTTTCCCTGTCGCTGTGAATGAAATCGGGGCTGGTGCGTTTTCCAGCAGCATCACACTATAGGCTACCCAGGCGAAAAAAGAAAGAAAAAACGGACTCTAGGCAACGCTCTAAGTCCAAACTAGCCTAAGCTCTGGCTAATTATGAGTAGCGTCCATTGCCATGTGAAATGCGATGCATGCTGGATGACAATGGAGCCATTCATTATTCATTAGAGCAGGGAGCCAGACACAGATCAATGGGCAGCAGCCATCAAAAGCCAAACACTGGGGTGCTGATGCTGTCGCCAGGCCCCGTAGCACAACCAAACAGTTTTATTGAGCCACAACCCCAGTATTGCTATCTTTTTCTGCCCTTTGAAGCTGCATTCTTTGGCTTAGGGATCGCTTTTGAGGAGAGAGGTAGTCTGTTTTTGTTTGGTCAAGGACAGGTCAATGCAATGGAATGGGGTTTAGAAGTATGCTGCAATTTACAAGATCATATTACAATACTCTATAAACAAATGGCATGTATTTGTTATGAATGTGAATACTGTAAGTAGGTAGGCATCTTTGGATATTTCTGTGAAAATGTTCCCTACATCTAAGGCCTACCTCTTAAGCCTGTCACTTGCTTCCTAGTTGAAACAGTCCGTTTTATTTTATGACATTTTGTGCCGGTTTTTATTCGTTTTGGTGTCCAGCAGGGTTTTTTCGCGCACACAAAAAATGTTCTTGAGGCAAGTCGAAGTTTGTTGGCCGAAGTCTACACCCATTCATCGGTGATTGGTCAACAGTACTACTCTTAGTAGGAGTGGACAGGATTCTTCAATAAAGTGTTTGTCATTCAACGGGAGACGACTAGTTTTCATGCATATTTTTTCACTTGTGAAGTACTGCACCTAACGTCTTAATGAGATGTAAAAAGCTCCTCTGCAAAAGCGTCTAAATCATTTGCAGAGTTCTATTTTGAGGAACTGGCTATGTTGTTGCAACAGCGTCTCAACAGAAATATTGCCACTTGTCTCCTTTTCAAACGAAGGTGTTTTAAGGGAGTGTGAGGCACAGACGTTCGCTTCGCCTAGCCCAGTTCTGCTAGGAGCAAACCGAACCTAGTATGCGGGTGCCTTTTAGTTGTGTTATGGATGTTATAACACTGCCCCTCAAGCTACAGTAAGAGCATTAAATATTGTTCTCCTCCTGGCTGCTTATTACCAGAACATTTTCAGCCCTATTAGCTGCAATATAACTAGCAGTAATATAGCATTGGTCACTTTATGAAGCTGGTGTGTGAAGGTGAGCACCATTTGGCTCTGTTTGTAACAAGGCCATTTTCCACTGCAGTTTTTCAGTCCCACAAAATGTTCACCTCTAAATTTTGTTTATTGTACTTACAATGGTTGACAGTGATCCAGGGCAATCAAGGACTCCCAGGTGGGTGGTCTTTAGCTGGGCATGGGCGTGTGGTAGGTTACAATGTTTTAAATGTCATGTAACAAACGAGAGGGATGTTTATCTGGGGGACTTGTTTCTATAGACGTTGGTGGGTAATATCAGTAGACCTACTGTATATGTCCAGGTCTGGACTGTGTGGTCCTAGGCCTGCTTGTGCTCATCTATGTGATTGGATCATACGCCATCGTCGATGGTCATAAAATAGTCCTTTATTGGTGGTATTTGTATGAGTAAGGTCTGAATTGCCCTGGCTAGAGGTTTTTTTCAGTGACTCCATGTGCAAGGCTTTGTTTCCTGTTGTATTTCTGCTACAGAGTATTCCAAAGTGAAAGTCTCTCTCTGTCTCTCTGTCTCTCTCTCTCTCTCTCTCTCTCTCTCTCTCTCTCTCTAGCTCTCTCTCTCTCTCTCTCTCTCTCTAGCTCTCTCTCTCTAGCTCTCTCTCTCTAGCTCTCTCTCTCTAGCTCTCTCTCTCTAGCTCTCTCTCTCTCTCTCTCTAGCTCTCTCTCTCTCTCTCTCTCTCTCTCAATTTCAATTTCAATTCAGTTTAAGTTTCTTTATTGACATGGGAAACATATGTTAACATTGCCAAAGCAAGTGAAGTAGATAATAAACCAAAGTGGAATAAACAATACAAATTAAAAGTAAACATTACACTCACAAAAGTTCCAAACGAATAAAGACATTTCAAATGTCATATTATGTGCAAATAGTTAAAGTACAAAAGGGGAAGTAAATACACATAAATATGGGTTGTATTCACAATGGTGTTTGTTCTTCACTGGTTGGCCTTTTCTTGTGGTCACAGGTCACACATCTTGCCTCTGTATTTCACCCAGTAGATATGGGAGTTCATCAAAATTGGATTTGTTTTCGAATTCTTTCGATCTGTGTCATCTGAGGGAAGTATGTGTCTCTAATATGGTCATACATTTGTCAGGAGGTTAGGAAGTGCAGCTCAGTTTCCACCTCATTTTGTGGGCAGTGTGCACATAGCCTTTCTTCTCTTGAGAGCCAGGTCTGCCGACGGCGGCCTTTCTCAATAGCTCTTTCTCTGTCTCTCTCTGCAGGTAAGACCATTATGTCTCAGTTTGTAATCAAACCTGATAACAAACTGACTACTCCGAATGGAAGCCTGGCTGTGTCAGTTGGATAACAGAGAGATTGTGATGTCATTAGTGTCAGTAGGGTAAAGAACAGCATTTGGGGATTCTAACTTGAGCCTTTCAAATCAGTTGAACTTAGACTTTGAAATGAATAGAGTGTCTTTAGTTTTCCATTACCACAATCCTAGTTTTACGCTCCTGTTATCACACAGGCATGGAGAAATACTCAAAATAAATGTGGCTGCTTTCAATGGGGTGTGAAAAGAAAAACACCACTGTTGTGAACTTTGTCGGAGGCAAAGTTCCAAATTTGGCAGAAGGCAACACTAAGGCCATATTGCTTTGGGTGCAAATCACTCTACACTTCAACGAACGGCCACAAATTATTTATATGTTTCTCTCAGCAGATGGTACCGCTCGGTCCGGCCTCTTTTGAGGTACTGTGGGGTAAATTGTGGATTGTTGTTTTGGTTCCTCATCCACCCTGGCCTGCACCCTTAAGTAGCCAGACTCACCCAGCCACCGAACATAGCAATAAACCACCCTCTCAGACGTATATAGCCAACTTCATTGATTAAGAATGATTTCCTTTATGAGGTCATCTGTTTTTCTGTCCCAGTAACAGTGTTTGCTCGTATCCAGGGCCAGACTGAGGCAGATTAGACGAGAGTGCAATTATTTTTTTAAATAAATAAAAATAAACAATTTAGGTGACAATGCACATTAATCAACATCAATATTACAATAATGCCACGTCCATGTAAATGTGCCGGGGTTAGCCAAAAGCTCATTTGCACCCATGGTCCCAATGACACACAGTCCTCAGGGCTTCTCTAGTTACAAGCCTCCCTTTGCCTTCCTGTCTTTCGAAGAAAATCTGGGCCGGGTTGAGTGGAGGGGGGTGGGGAGTGGGAGAAGACGCATGGGGAAGATCAGTCTTCTCCAATGAATTACACGATATTCCGGCAATGGAAAAGTCTGCTTCTCTGGAGAAAACCACTGGAAAATAATGTGGTTGCTAACTAAACTAACTCTCTCTCTCTGTCTGTATCTCTCTTCCTCTCTCCTGGTCTCCCTCTCACACAGACTCCCCTCCCCCTCTTCCTCTCTATGTCTTATCTTAAAATGGATTCCCAGAGGATTAAACACAAGGGCTCCATGAATATTTGATGAAATGCAGGCATGACCTCAGTCAGGTCTACACTCATGCTCCATCTGGCTGGGCAGCCCAGACGAGAGCACTTGGCTGGACTAGGGTTGCAAAGGGCAAACTTTTGAAGTTTACCAGTAAACTACCAGAATTGTGGTATCTTTCAAGGATTTGATGTAATCTATCACAAGACATCTAGTAGCCCTGTTGGGTACGTCAGATTATCACAGGTGTCTGTAACTATCTCTGGTCCACTGTGAGGCCTTATTACATACATGTACAATATGAAATAATTATGTAAGTGGTGAAAAAGGCTTTTTTCACAACTGCCACCAGTTTGGTGCAAAAACATTGACAACAAATACATACTGACACATTCAAATAAATAAAATACAAAGGATATTTCATGCCGAAACACCAATGGCATTCACTAAGTTAATGGTTTCTATTTAGAATAATGTTTTACAACTTTGTCATTCTATTTTTTAAACGTTTTTATTATCCTCTTATGTCATTATTTGTGATGAGACTTCACAAAGGTAATTGAAAATAATGCCATTGTTGATTAGATGCTATTTTCTCTTGTACCATCTGGCCTATCCACCAAACATCATGGACAATATGGTCACAGATGTAAAAAGAAAAAATAATACTATATATGAATACATTTTATAAAAGTTATTCAAGTATAAATTACCAAGATTTTCTGTTAATTGCCACAATGACTGAAGATTCCGTTAAGTTTGGTAAATTACTGGTAGCTTTGTAACTCTAGGTTGTACTAAAACCACTCTGTAACTGCTAAGCTACAGTATGTGGTCATCTGTCACGGACCCTAGCTAGCTGTCATTTTCGGTGATGTAATTCACCATGGCCTGTTAAACTGTTGATGGTGCCAAGCTAATTGTCATTGATAGTGTTTTATTATAGACGTTCTACTGCCAGAGGTTCTGTAAGGATAGAAATGTCCTTTTTGTCTGTGAAGGACATCACTTATTTCTACTACTCTTTTGTTGCTTATAAAAAGGGATTTATTTAAGTGATTTTTTTTTACAACATGGAACCACATTTTTTTCATGTTATTTTCTTAAAGTAGAATAACCAGCAGTACTATTTTATCTCACTTGTTCACTCTCTTAGCTCCTTAGGGAAAGACTTAAAACGGTTTTCTATTCTAATTTCTCCCTTGTCATGAGGACTTGAATCACCATACGATCTTGATTTTATCGTTACATCCATAAGCTAGGCAAATGTGAGCAGTGAGTGAGCATGTGGGAAAGCAATTGATCACCGATAACACTGATCCTATAACACGAAACTATTGACTTTTAGTGTGGGTCTGCTCAGAGCTCGGCTGTTTCTCCCTGGGATCTAGCTAGATCTAATGAAAGTCAGCTAATAAAAACAATGGAATCTTTCCCACCTCAAAAGCTCCTCAGATAAAGCAAACGTGAACACAGACATGTCTTGATTGTTCTATTGCACTCTGGGTTCGCAGCCGACTGCCAGACTCAGAAGAGCCAGTCACGCGAGGGGCTCTGCTCAAAACAGAACCATGTGTGGGTTTGTAGTTAGCGTTAATACCAAAATACCTCTTTCTTCTCCCACCCTTTCCTTTTTCAAATTGCACAACCCATTAAATTACGTATTATTTTGCTCTAAGGAGCCTGTCAAACAGGATATGATATCATTTGGGGGGGCTGTAATTCGTATCTCAGCTTTCCCAGCAGCTCATATAAGCTAGGGCCCTGTCTATGTCTGTGTGTGTTTCATAGCTGCTTGGCTAAAACATCATTTGTAATGTGACTCTGATAATGAAAGGTGGGGTGGGTTCTCATAAAATGACCCATATGAGTGTACTGGATGGTTCAGTGGTATTCTGCTCGGAGCTCTGTGTGTCTGTGTGTTTGTTTATTTAGTTTTGTCATTGCCTCAAACCCAGACTCACACGGGTTGCCTTTGGCTCCGCAGTACCAGTATTCCTCTCCGAGCTACATCATGTTCTCATCAGGGAAGCCCGAGGAAGACAATTCAGAGTTGTGAATGCTTCACAGATTTTGTGAAAATAGATTATTAGTCTCATCTAAATACATATGTTTCCACTCAAGACTTGGCTGTAGCTATAACATACCAGCTTTCGCAGACACCAACACTATCTCTGCTAAATGTTCTCAGCACAGGGAAGCCCGACGAAGACTATTTAGAGTCGTGAATGCATTTATATTTTTCAGGAAAATGGGCCTTGATCTAGAAGGTACCATTTATCTTCCTTTGCGTTTCACAAATATTGAGATGTGTTTTTTTAAACTTTTTTTTATATTGTCCTGCAAATGGCAGAACAGAAAAACTCTGCATAGCTGGCAATACTGTTGCTTTTTCTATCAAGCCTACAGCGGTGGGTATGGATGTGTAGAGAGAACGGGATGGGTTGTGATTGAATCACTGAACGTCACAGACATCAAGAGATTCTGCAGACGGGCCTTATCAGGTTAGTTATATTTCGGAGCTGGGATCAGTAGGACATGTGGGAGGGGTAAATTACATTTTGGTTCGCTCAAATGATTCATATTGATTTGAGCTCAACACAGCATCTCGGTTTGTGCCCGAGACAGAAACTAGTAAATGGGAGCACTGTATGAAAATCCCTCCGTGTGAAAAGTATAGCCCGCCCACTGGGCACACTACATCATGTAAGATCTTTTGTTTATTTATACAACATGTTAATGTGATATCACCGTGCTTCATCTAATAGCAGAACCAAGTGTCCTGGATTGCAGTTGAGTATAAAAGTACATGGGGAATGTGGTCAATGCTGTTCGAGATTCTGCACAGATTATTACAGCAATTATGAAGATCTCCACACTTTATATGATTTACGTCAGAAGAAATGTATAGTTACAGCAACCTCAAAATGTGGCCAAGTTTGAACGTTTACATTAGTTTGTAAGGCTGTTTACTGTGTTACAAAAGTCATTTTGAATTGCGTTTAGTTGATAACGCAACCAAATATCAACATTTAAAGGAGATGTGTTTACTGCTTGGATAGTTCCATCTGAGCCAGTAGCTAAATCCCATTCTTTAACTTTTATTTTTGGTTGAGTTGGAGACAGGACTCCAACATATCATTTGTTAACTTCTAAACAAGTTAATAGGCTATTTATTCTTTGTCAAAGGTGATTTTGAATTGTGTTTGGTTGTCAACGCAACCAAATAGCAACATTTGAACAAGATTTATCTTCTGCTTGGATAGTTCCGTCTCTGTCTGACTTATTCTGGCTTTAATTCCAGTTTGTCTACAAATGAATAATTGATATGCTGGATTCACATTTCCATCTCAATGAAAAATGTAAGTAAAAAAATAGTACTAAATCAAACTTTAAATTAACTTTAAATAAAGTTTGATTTGATCCTGTTCTTTAACTTTGATTTTAGGTTGAGATGGAGACATGAATTCAACATATCAATTATTCATTTGAATAAATACTGGAATTAAAGCCAGAATAATTAGTGGCATAGATAGTTCTATCTCATTAAAATGTTTGTATTTGGTTGTGTTGACAAGTCAACATCACTAAATATCACAACATTTGATATCAACCAGAGCTTAAAACCCTAGGCCTATTGAATTGTCTATTTTTAGTTTAATTCTGGGTTGAATTAAAACAACTGCTGTTGATGACTTTACAAATGCTATATGCTAAAATACACTGAACAAAATTATAAACGCAACATGCAACCATTTCTAAGATGTTACTGAGTTACAGTTCATATAAGGAAATCAGTCAATTGAAATAAATAAATGAGGCCGTAATCTATGGATTTCACATTAATACAGATATGCATTTGTTGGTCTCAGATACTTTTAAAATAAGATAAGGGCATGGATCAGAAAACCAGTCAGTATTTGGTGACACTACCATTTGCCTCATTCATCGTGACACGTCTCCTTCACATAGAGTTGATCAGTCTGTTGATTTTGGCCTGTGGAATGTTGTCCCAATCCTCTTCAATGGCTGTGCAAAGTTGCTGGACATTGGCGGGAACTGGAACACACTGTCGTAGACGTTGATCCAGAGCATCCCAAACGTGATCAATGTCGCTGGTGAGTATGCAGGCCATGGAAGAACTGGGACATTTTCAACTTCCAGGAATTATGTACAGATCCTTGCGACATGGGGCCTTGCGTTATCATGCGGAAACATGAGGTGATGATGGTGGATGAATGGCACGACATCTCTGCATTCAAATTGCCATTGATAAAATAAAATTGTGTTCATTGTCCGTAGTTTATGCCTGCCCATACCATAACCTCACCGCCACCATGGGGCACTTTGTTCACAACGTCGACCTTCGCGCAAACCGCGAAGAAGGTCCTGGGCTGGCATGGTTACACATGGCCTGCGGTTGTAAGGCCTGTTGGACGTACTGCAAAATTATTTTAAACGACATTGGAGATGGCTTATGGTAGAGAAATAACATTAAATTATCTGGCAACAGCTCTGGTGGACATTCCTGCAGTCAGCATGCCAATTGCACGCTCCCTCAAAACTTGAGATGTCTGTGGCATTGTGTTGTGACAAAACTGCACATTTTAGAGTGGCCTTTTATTTTTCCCAGCACAAGGTGCACATGTGTAATGATCCTGCTGTTGAATCAGCTTCTTGATATGCCACACCTGTCAGGTAGATGGATTATCTTGGCAAATGAGAAATACTCACTAACATTTGCATAAACAAATTTGTGAATGAAATATATAAGAAGTAAGCTTTTTTTACATGTTCTGTTTATATTTTTGGTCAGTGTAGATTTGGATAGAGTTTTGATTAACCACATGACAATGATTTTGAGATACGAAGACGTTATTATAAATGAAATGAAAATGTTCCACGAAAATGTGCATGTGAAAACCATAACTGGCACGCAACACAGATCGGTAGAAATGGGAAGATAAACGGTCATTCCACATGAGAAAGTTTGCAGATTCCTCGTGTAGCCTATTACTGGCGGGAGGAGGATGGTCGGGACAGGTAAAGTTTTTTTCTGCAGGTTATCTTGATCTCTGGCTCCCACTTGAGTAATGTGTGTCATATTTCATCAAACAGTGAGCTTATAGCATCAGACAAACTCAATGCATATATAGTTAATTTTATTAAAACACATAGGGTATGTCTGTATATTGTTTGGTCGACCAATATTTGTTTTATTCGTGGACAGCCCTATAAAAGATTCACATGCGGGTATAAATTACTACCAAAGGACAATAGGACACACAAGGGAGTATAAATGAGTCAACAGTTGAGTCAAATTGCGCTGCTTTCATGTGTCCTGTTTACAGCGCAGAGGAGCTTTGGTTTGTTAAAGCGTGACAATGAATACATGTAGGCTTATTACAGCAACACTTGAGCAGTAGCCTCGGCTGGCTACTCAACTACGAGACGTTGCACCATACAGCAATGCTGCCTTCATCCCCACCGGTGACATGATCTAAGTTTAAATGTTACAAGCTAGCTGCGTTGTTGTTGTTTGGAGTTATTAAACACTTTTTGATTAGGGTCACAGCATATTATGCACATCTGCAAGCACTGCAGCAAAGGCTGGACAAATACTATTTCTCTCTTCTTTTGTTTTAATATGTTAAAATGCTATATACAGCATCCTAGGCACAGTTGACGTCGGAAGTTTACGTACACTTGGTTGGAGTCATTAAAACTCGTTTTTCAACCACCCCACAAATTTCTTGTTCACAAACTATAGTTTTGGCAAGTCGGTTAGGACATCTACTCTGTGCATTGAACAAGTCATTTTTCCAACAATTGTTTACAGACAGATTATTTCACTAATAATTCACTATATCACAATTCCAGTGGATCAGAAGTTTACATACACTAAGTTGACTGTGCCTTTAAACAGCTTGGAAAATTCCAGAAAATTATGTAATGGCTTTAGAAGCTTCTGATAGGTTGATTGACATAATTTGAGTCATTTGGAGGTGTACCTGTGGATGTATTTCAAGGCCTACCTTCAAACTCAGTGCCTATTTGCTTCACATCATGAGGAAATCAAAACAAATCAGCCAAGACCTCAGAAAAAAACATTGTAGACCTCCACAAGTCTGGTTCATCCTTGGGACCAATTTCCAAATGCCTGAAGGTACCACGTTCATCTGTACAAACAATAGTACGCAAGTATAAACACCATGGGACCACGCAGCCGTCATACCGCTCAGGAAGGAGACGCATTCTGTCTCCTAGAGATTAATGTACTTTGGTGCGAAAAGTGCAAATCAATCCCAGAACAACAGCGAAGGACCATGTGAAGATGCTGGAGGCAACGGGTACAAAAGTATCTATATCTACAGTACAACTAGTCCTATATCAACATAACCTGAAAGGCCACTCAGCAAGGAAGAAGCCACTGTTCCAAAACCGCCATTAAAAAAACCCAGACTACGGTTTGCAACTGCACATGGGGACAAAGATCATGCTTTTTGGAGAAATGTCCTCTGGTCTGATGAAACAAAAATAGAACTGTTTGGCCATAATGACCATCATTATGTTTGGAGGAAAAAGGGGGAGGCTTGCAAGCAGAAGAACACCATCCCAACCGTGAAGTACGGGGGTGGCAGCATCATGTTGTGGGGGTGCATTGCTGCAGGAGGGACTGGTGCACTTCACAAAATAGATGGCATCATGAGGAAGGAAAATTATGTGGATAAATTGATGCAACATCTCAAGACATTAGTCAGGAAGTTGAAGCTTGGTCGCAAATAGGTCTTCCAAATGGACAATGACCCCAAGCATACTTCCAAAGTTGTGGCAAAATGGCTTAAGGACAACAAAGTCAAGGTATTGGAGTGGCCATCACAAAGCCCTGACCTCAAACCTATAGAAAATGTATGGGCAGAACTGAAAAAGTGTGTGTGTGTGCAAGGAGGCCTACAAACCTGACTCAGTTACACCATCTCTGTCAAGAGGAATGGGCCAAAATTCAGCCAACTTATTGTGGGAAGCTTGTGGAAGGCTACCCAAAATGTTTGACCCAAACAATTTAAAGGCAATGCTACCAAATACTAATTGAGTGTATGTAAACTTTTGACCCACTGGGAATGTGATGAAAGAAATAAAAGCTGAAATAAATCAATCTCTCTACTATTATTCTGACATTTCACATTCTTAAAATAAAGTGGTGATCCTAACTGACCTAAGACAGGGAATTTTTACTAGGATTAAATGTCAGGAATTGTGAAAAACTGAGTTTAAATGTATTTGGCTAAGGTGTAAACTTCTGACTTCAACTGTAGATGAGTGGACATTATAAAGAGCTATATTTTTCTGGATTAAACAATGGCCAGTTTGGGTCGCAGTTGTAGGCCAATGCACATTTTTTTATTTTTTTTATTGACAGTCCCCGACATCGGGAGCTAGAATGACATAAAATATGTGTATGTTTACATTGGCCTATTTTATTGCTTTCCCGCTGACACTACTACATGAATAAAATATTGCCTTCTTGCTAGATTGATGACTAAAGCCATAGCAAAACAGTGCATAACGGCTGTCAGCTCATCTGGTGTTAAAACAAACATATTAGGTTATGTCTGGCCTGCAAATTCCTTGTGTTTTTTCAATATGACATGAATGAGTTTGACATCCCCTGTTTTAAAAGTACAAATTCAACATCTTACAAGATTTGTCTATGTTGAAATTTGGTTACCATAATCCTGTGGTTGAAATTTCATCCTTAAAGCAACAGTTTACTTTGATGACTTTCTTTCAAATCCAATGTATTTTCCACGTTCCATGTCAGAATACATTGACAAATTACATTGAAACAATGTTGAATCAAGCAATTTGTGCCCAGTCATGTCATGTGAAATTTTTTTGTGACACATTGTTGTCTGTAGCCTAGCCTAAAACTAGCTTTCAAATTTCCCCTTTTAAAACACATTTCCTAAATCTGGAAATGTCTACACAAAGTTGATCTTTGTTTCCATCGTCTAATCACTATGCAGTCTACTATAGCCACAGCGCCCTGGCATTAGAAAGATAATGTAGCTTTCAGTCTTTATCGCCAGTCATTTAGGTCAGGATGAGGGAAACTACAGAGCTTATGACTCAATTTCCTGTAGAACTCTTGTGGTAGCATACCTCTGCAATGGGTCTTGATTAGGATATTTACGTATCAGGCCAGGATCCATAGAGTTTTTCCACAGAATGTTATTTTTTTTTTACACAAAATGTGCAAGTGAAATGTGTGTACAAGGCTCACCTCAGATCTTTTGATGATGCACCCACCTCTCTCTCTCTCTCTCCCGCTTTCTCTCTCTATTTCTCTCCCTTTCTTTATTTCTCTCTCTCACTCTCTTTCGATTCAAAGGACTTTATTGGCATTGGAAACACATGTTTACCTTGCCAAAGCAAATGGAATAGACAATAAACAAAAGGGGAAACATTAGTAAACATTACACTCACAAAAGTTTTCAAAGAATATAGACATTTCAGATGTTATATTAAGTATAAAAGGGAAAATAAATAAACAGATAAATGTAGGTTGTATTTACAATGCCGTTTGTGCTCCACTGGTTGCCCCTTTCTCTTGACAACAGGCCACAAATCTTGCTGCTGTGATCTTGCTGCTGTATTTAGCCTAACAGATATGGGAGTTTGATTTGTTTTCAAATTCTTTGTGGGTCTGTGTGATCTGTGGGAATTATGTGTCTCTAATGTGGTCATACATTTGGCAGGAGGTTAGGAAGTGTAGCTCAGTTTCCACCTTTTTGAGGGCAGTGGGCACATTGCTTGTCATCTCTCGAGAGCCAGGTCTGCCAAGGGCGGCCTCTCTCAATAGAAAGGCTATGCTCACTGAGTCTGTAGTAGAGGTTGACCGATTATGATTTTTCAATACCGATACTGATTATTGGAAGACCAAAAAAAGCAGATACCAGTTTAATTGGCCTATTTATTTATTTATTTATTTATTCATTTATATATATATATATATATATATATATATATATATATATATATATATATATATATATATATATATATATATATATATATATATATATATATATATATTTGTAATAATGACAATTACAACAATACTGAATGAACAATCAACCCTTTTATTTTAACTTAATATAATACATAAATAAAATATATTTACTCTCAAATAAATAATGAAACATGTTTGGTTTAAATAATGCAAAAACAAAGTGTTGGAGAAGAAAGTAAAAGTGCAATATGTGTCATGTAAAAAAAGCTAACGTTTAAGTTCCTTGCTCAGAACATGAGAACATATGAAAGCTAGTGGTTCAATATTCCCAGTTCTTCAATATTCCCAGTTAAGAAGCTTTAGGTTGTAGTTATTATAGGAATTATGACGCGTCAACTATTTCTCTCTATACCATTTGTATTTCATATACCTTTGACTATTGGATGTTCTTATAGGCACTTTTATTTCAGTATTGCCAGCCTAATCTTGGGAGTTGATAGGCTTGAAGTCATAAGCAGCGCAGTGCGTCAAGCATTGCTAAGAGCTACTGGCAAATGCAGTAAAGTTCTGTTTGAATGAATGCTTAAGAGCCTGCTGCTGCCTACCACCGCTCAGTCAGACTGCTCTATGAAATATCAAATCATAGACTTAATTATAATAAACACACATAAATACCAATCGTAGAAATTAATAATGGTCAAATCCGGAAACTATCATTTCCAAAACAAAACGTTTATTCTTTCAGTGAAATACGGAACCATTCCGTATTTTATCAAACGGTGGCCACCCTAAGTCTAAATATTGCTGTTACATTGCACAACCTTCAATGTTATGTCATAATTATGTAAAATTCTGGCAAATGAATTACGGTCTTTGTTAGGAAGAAACAGTTGGCTACGAGCCAGGCGGCCCAAACTGTTGCATATACCCTGACTCTACCTGCACTGAACGCAAGAGAAGTGACACAATTTCCCTTGTTAATATTACCTGCTAACATGCATTTATTTGAACTAAATATGCAGGTTTAAAAACATATATACTTCTGTGTATTGATTTTAAGAAAGACATTGATGTTTATGGTTGGGTACATTTTGTGCAATGAATGTGCTTTTTTTGCATATCAGCTTTTGTTAAATCATCACCCTTTTGGCGAAGTAGGCTGTGATTCGACGATAAATGAACAGGCACCACATTGATTATTTGCAACGCAGGACAAGCTAGTTAACCTAGTAATATCGTAAACCGTGTGTAGTTAACTAGTGATTATGTGAAGATTGATTGTATTTTATAAGATAAGTTTAATCCAAGCTAGCAACTTACCTTGGCTCTTTTTGACGCTGCACTCGTGTAAAAGGTGGTCAGCCTGCCACGCAGTCTCCTCATTGATTGCAATATAATCGGCCATAATCGGCGTCCAAAAAGGCCAATTACCGATTGTTATGAACTTGAAATCGGCCCTGATTAATCGGCCATGATGAGTAATCAGTTGAACCCTAGTCTGTACATAGTCAATGACTTTATACATTTAGGGTCAGTCACAGTGGTCATGTATTCTGACATTGTATACTCTCTGTTTAGGGCCAGAGAGCATTCCAATGTGCTCTGTTTTTTGGTTGATTCTTTCCAGTGTGTCAATTAGTTATCTTTTTGATTTCTCATAATTGGGTTGCGTCTAAATGTGTTTCTGTCCTGCGGCTCTGGCTGTCTGAGGGGACTCTTCTCAAGGTTCATCTCTGTGCAGGGTGAGGGCTTTGTGGTGGAATGTGTGGGCATCACTTCCTTTTAGGTGGTTGTAGAATTGAACAGCTCTTTTATGGATGCTGATAACCTGCGGGTATAGTCCTAAAGCATTGTTTGGGGTTTTGCGTTGTAAATAAAGTATATTTTAGCAGAATTCTGCATGCAGTCTCAATTGGGTGTTTGTCCCATTTTGTGTCCCACTTTTCTCTCGCTCTCGCTCTCACTCTCTCTCTCTCTCTGGCTATGTGTATCTCTTGTTATGTTATTAGGATGACAAGAAATGGTAGGATAAGCCATTGGCAGCACTGATAATCCTCCTGTTGTGCAGGCCACCTGCCAGCTACTCCGATGCTCAAACTGATTGAATAATTCTGTCATATGAATGGGCCTGTGTTGCTAGTAGACGTTATGATCATCTCAGCTACTCTTTCATCCACAAAGTCTTTAGAAGGAGTGAGGAGGCAGACCAATATTTGTTATGAAGACAATTTGTGTCAGTATGTAGATGTTGTGTGTTGATGCAATGAGACACCTCAAGGCACCATCACGTGCAGCTGGAATCTCATTATTAGGGGATTTTTCATGTAAGGAATGAATTAACCTCCCACCACATTATTTCAAGAATGCTGTCAGCCTTTAATGAAACCAGGGCTTATTTCAGTGTTATTTTGTTTTAATGAAGGAATAAAAAATATAATTTAGCCAAACAGTAACCATAAAGTTGTACAGTATAATAGTCCACATTCCTTGTTGACCTTTCGTTTGAATATTATGCCAATTTAACCACAAGTTACACAAAGAAACATTGGCATAATTTGTCATATTTTTATAAAAACAGGACATTTCTTTATCAAATGTTACTTTTGAGAGCATGACTGGGCCTATTTCACAAAAGAAGTGTACTTCATCAAGCCTGTCCTATGGCACACTTCTCTTGCCAGTTCACGCACTTGACATTTGTGCTACGATGATGGGATATTTGAAGGTGTCTCCGTGCGTGCGTTCCATGCCTGTTAAATTGATGAAACCCAGTGATGCGCAAAACGCTCGTGTTTCAGCAAGCAGGTGGCAGCGGTACTCTGTCCTGTAACCCTTTGTCCAGCCGTGCCTACTGTAATGTCAACCCAAGTCACCTGTCCGTCTGCTGGCTGTTGCGTTGTCCTCGGTCAAATTACACACTGGGCACAGATGTCAGTTCAACGTCTAGTTTTGATTTACATTTGGTTGAGTTGTCAACTAATGTGAATTCAACAACCAAAGAATCACCACGTGATTGGATTTGGGTTAAAAGTTGGGTGAAGAAAATACTAAATGTTGATTCATTTTACGTTGGTACATTTTTGCAAATACAATTACTTTTCCACGTTGATTCAACGTCATCACATAGATTTTGGGGGTTGAAATGACATGGAAACAACGTTGATTCAACCAGTTTTGCTCAGTGGGTAAAACCTTGCCTTGTTAATTATTAACATCAGCAAAACTGGGCATCATAATTAAGTTGTTTGCTAGGCTATTTCAGTTATTCATTAAGTCCATTTTTATGTTAGTTTCTGTACGCTTACTACCCTCTAGTCTATTTGAAGATGGGAAATGAAACTATAGAAAAACATGTGCAGTGCCTTCAGAAAGTATTCACCCTGTTGACTTAAAAAAAAAAACACAATTGTTACAAGGTGGGATTAAAATAAATTGTATTGTCTTTTTCTGTCAACAAGCTACACAAAATACTTGAGTGTTGTCTTTTTGTCAAGTCTAACATTTGTAAAAAAAAAAATTTAAAAAGTTTTTTTTTTTTTAAATAAATAATAATAATTTAAAAAAAAATAATTATTTTGATTACATAAGTCAATGTTAGAATCCCCTTTGGCAGTGATTACAGCTGTGAGTTTGTCTGGGTAAATCTCGAAGAGTTTTGCACACCTGGATTGTACAATATTAGCAGATTATGCTTTTTTTTTATTCTTCAAGCTCTGTGAAGTTGGTTGTTGAACATTGCTAGAAAGATTTTAGATTTTCGAGCAGATTTAAGTCAAAACTGTAACTAGGACACTCAGGAACATTCAATGTCTTCTTGGTAAACAACTCCAGTGTATATTTGGCCTTGTTTTAGGTTTATGTCCATGTGAAAGGTGAATTTGTCTCCCTGTGTCTGTTGGAAAGCAGACTGAACCAGGTTTTCCTCAAGGATGTTTCTTGTGCTTAGCTCTATTCCATTTATTTTTTATAACAAACATACCCATAACATGATGTAACCACCATCATGCTTGAAAATATAAAGAGTGGTACCCAGTGATGTGTTGTGTTGGATTTGTATTCCAGACATAAAGTACATTTATTTGCCACATTCTTTTGGTGTTTTATTGCGAACAGGATGCATGTTTTGGAATATTTGTATTCTGTACAGGCATCCTTCTTTTCACTCTGTCATTTAGGTTAGTATTGTGGAGTAACTACAATGTTGTTGATCCATCCTCAGTTTTCTCCTATTACAGCCGTTAAACTATGTAACTGTTTTAAAGTCACCATGGTGAAATTCCAGCAACTTAGTTAGGAATGACTCCTGTGTCTTTGTAGTGACTGGTTGTATTGATTCACCATCTAAAGTGTAATTAAGAACTTCACCACGCTCAAAGGGATATTCAACGTCTGCTTTAGAAGAAAAAAAAGATCTACCAATAGGTGCCCTTCTTTGTGAGACATTGTAATACCTCCCTGGTCTTGGTGGTTGAATCTGTGTTTGAAATTTGCTGCCCGTGTTGAGGGACCTTACAGATAGTTAGTTATATGTGTGGGGTACAGAGATGAGGTAGTCATTCAAAAATTATGTTAAAGACAATTATTGCACAGAGGCCATGCTAATTATTATGCGACTTGTTAAGCAAATCTTTTCTCCTAAGTGTATACGGCATTAGCATCAAATAGCCTCCGCGATATGCAACTTTTCAGGGAAGTTAGGAACCAATATACACAGGCAGTTAGGAAAGCCAATTCCTCCTTTGGCCACCTTTCCTTCCAGTTCTCTGCTGCCAATAACTGGAACGAATTGCAAATATCACTGAAGCTGGAGACCCATATTTCCCTCACTAACTTTAAGCACCAGCTGTCAGAGCAGCTCACAGATCACTGCACCTGTACATAGCCCATCTGTAAATAGCCCAACCAACTACCTCATCCCCATACTGGTATTTCTTTTTTTGCTCCTTTGCACCCCAGTATCTCTACTTGCACATTAATCTTCTGCACTTCTATCACTTCAGTGTTTAATTACTAAATTATTTTGCCACTATGGCCTATTTATTGCCTTACCTCCCTTATCTTACCTCATTTGCACACTGTATATATACTTTTTTTCCTCTATTGTGTTATTGACTGTATGTTTGTTTATTCCATGTGTAACTCTGTGTTGTTGTTTGTGTCACACTGCTTTGCTTTATCTTGGCCAGGTTGCAGTTGTAAATGAGAACTTGTCCTCAACTAGCCTACCTGGTTAAATAAAGTTGAAATAAATAAAATAAAAGGCTTGCCATAACAAAAGGGACCTTTCAGCTTTTCATTTTTAATACATTTTTAATTCATGTCGATCAATTTCAACAATATTAAACTTTGGTATTGTGTGTTACAAAATCTCAATCGAATCCATTTTACATTCAGGCTGTAACACAACAAAATGTGGAAAAAGTCAAGGGGTGTGAACACTTTCTGAAGGCCGAGACACTGTAAGAAGTAACAATGTTTCTGTCTAATGAAGGATGCTTCTGTAGCTAGTAGCTTCCTCTCAGGCCCAGCATTAAGCAGAGGGAGAGAGGGAGGTGTCTCTACGGTGGCCTTTCTCAATAGCAAGGCTATGCTCACTGAGTCTGTACATAGTCAAAGCTTTCCTTAAGTTTGGGTCGGTCACAGTGGTCAGGTATTCTGCCACTGTGTACTCTCTGTTTAGGACCAAATAGCATTCTAGTTTGCTCTGTTTCTTTTGTTAATTCTTTCCAATGTGTCAAGTAATTATCTTTTTGTTTTCTCATGATTTGGTTGGGTCTAATTGTGTTGCTGTCCTGGGGCTCTGTGGGGTTTGTTTGTGAACAGAGCCCCAGGAACAGCTTGCTTAGGGGACTCTTCTCCAGGTTCATCACTCTGTAGGCGATGGCTTTGTTATGGAAGGTTTGGGAATCGGTTCCTTTTAGGTGGTTGGAGAATTTAACGGATCTTTTCTGGATTTTGATAATCAGCGGGTATCGGCCTAATTCTGCTCTGCATGCATTATTTGGTGTTCTACGTTGTACACAGAGGATATTTTTGCGGAATTCTGCATGCAGTCTCAAATTGGTATGTCGAATTTTATGTTCCTTTTGATGGCATAGAATGCCCTTCTTACCTTGTCTCTCAGATCGTTCACAGCTTTGTGGAAGTTACTTGTGGCGCTGATGTTTAGGCCAAGTTATGTATAGTTTTTTGTGTGCTCTTGGGCAACGGTGTCTAGATGGAATTTGTATATGTGGTCCTGGCGACTGGACCTTTTTTGGAACACCCTTATTTTGGTCTTACTGAGTTTTACTGTCAGGGCCTAGGTCTGGCAGAATCTGTGCAGAAGGTCTCTCTCTCTGTCTCTGTCTGTCTCTCTCATTCAATTCAAAGGACTTTATTGGCATGGGAAACATTTTAAACAGTTTACATTGTCGAAGCAAATGAAATAGACAATAAACAAAAGGGAAATTAACAAGGGAAACATTAGTAAACATTACACTCAAACGTTTTTAAAGAATATAGACATTTTTATTTTTCTCGCTCTCTCTCTCTCTCTTTATATATCTATCTCGCTCTCTCTCTGTTTGTGTGTTACTAATGGTCATCAAAAGGAGGGAGGTGTGGAGGAGTGTTACCCAGCTGCTGGGGTTCAAACGTTTGGCGCCCCGTGGCGCTGCAGGCCATATGGAAGTTAGCTAGCTAGTGTACGCTCTGCAATATTCAGGCACTGAGACACTACTCATTTTCAGGACAGCCAAGAAAAAGGAACATGTTGGCCTGATTTAGGGCTGTTATGGTGACCGTATTACCGCCACACCTGTGGTTACGAGTCATGACCGCAGTCAAATTCCACGTGACCATTTAGTCACGGTAACAAGGCTTCTCCAAAACTGAGCTCTGATGCTGCTGATGGTCATTAGTAGCCTACCAAACTTGCTAAGTGCCTGGTACTCAGCACTCTATTGTCCCTCTACTGAGGATAATAGCAGACGATATTGCCACTCCTATTTGCCACATCTTCAATTTAAGCCTACTAGACAGTGTGTGGCCTGGAGGGAAGCTAAAGTCATTCCGTTACCCAAGAATAGTAAAGCCCCTTTTACTGGCTCAAATAGCTGACCAATCAGCCTGTTACCAACCCTAAGTAAACTTCTGGAAAAAATGGTGTTTGAAAAGATACAATGCTATTTTACAGTAAACAAATTGACAAGAGAATTTCAGCATGCTTATAGGGAAGGACACGCAACAAGCATAGTACATACACAAATGACTGATGATTGGCTGAGAAATTGATGATAAAATGATTGTGGGGGCTGTCTTGTTAGACTTCAGTGCAGATTTTGACATTATTGTCTACTGCTGGAAAAATGTATGTGTTATGGCTTTACACCCCCTGCTATAATGTGGATAAAGAGTTACTTTTCTAACAGAACACAGAGGGCGTTCTTTAATGGAAGCTTATCAAATGTCATCCAGTTAGAATCAGGAATTCCCCAGGGTAGCTGTTTAAGCCCCTTGCTTTTTAAAATGTTTACTAACAACATGCCACTGACTGAGTAAAGCCAGAGTTTCTATGTATGCAGATGACTCAATACTATACACGTCAGCTACTACAGCGACTGAAATTACTGCAACACGTAACAAAGAGCTGCAGTTAGTTTCAGAGTGGGTGACAAGGAATAAGTTAGCCCCAAATATTTCTAAAACTAAAAGCATTGTATTTGGAACAAAACACTCACTAAACCCTAAACCTCAACTAAATCTTCTAATAAATAATGTGGAAATTGAGCAAGTTGAGATGACTAACACTAGATGTGACTAACACTAGATTGTAAACTGTCATGGTCAAAACATATTGATGCAATAGTAGCTAAGATGGGGAGAAGTCTGTCTATAATTAAGCGATGCTCTGCCCTCTTAACATCACTATCAACAAAGCAGGTCCTACAGGCCCTAGTTTTGTCGCACCTTGACTACTGTTCAGTCGTGTGGTCAGGTGCCACAAAAAAGGACAGGAAAATTGTAATTGGCTCAGAACAGGGCAGCATGGCTGGCCCTTGGATGTACTCAGAGAGCTAATATTAATAATATGCATGTCAGTTTTTCCTGACTGAAAGTGGAGGAGAGATTGACTTCATCACTACTTTTATTTATGAGAGGTATTGACATGTTGAATGCACTGAGCTCTCTGTCTAAACTATTGGCACACAGCTCGGACATCCATGCATACCCCACAAGAGGTCTCTTCATAGTTCCCAAATCCAGAACAGACTATGGGAGGCACACAGTACTACATAGAGCCATGACTACATGGAACTCTATTCCAAATCAAGTAACTGACGCAAAGCAGTAAAATTAGATTAAAAAAAAAACAGATTATAAAAAACCTTGTGGAACAGCGGGGACTGTGAAGCAACACAAACATTGGCACAGACACATGCGCACACACACACACACACACACACACACACACACACACACACACACACACACACACACACACACACACACACACACACACGATAACATACGCACTATACATACACATGGATTTAGTAATGTAGATATGTGGTAGTGGTGGAGTAGGGGCCTGAGGGCACACAGTGTGTTGTAAAACCTGAGAAAGTATTGTAATGTTTTAAAATTGTATAAACTACCTTAATTTTGCTGTACCCCAGGAGGAGTAAAGCAGCAGGTAATGAGGATCCATAATAAATACAAATAATCACTCTGACGTCAATGCAAATGCAATCGAAAATCATTGCCTATGAGCTCATGTTGCTTAACATTTCTATAGGCTATGCAAGTTAACCTCTGGCACCAGTGGGACGGTAGCGTCCCACCTCAACAACAGCCAGTGAAATTGCAGGGCGCCAAATTCAAAACAACAGAAATCCCATAATTAAAATTCCTCAAACATACAAGTATTATCCACCATTTTAAAGATAAACTTCTTGTAAATACAACCACAGTGTCCGATTTCAAAAAGGCTTTACGACGAAAGTACACTAAACGATTATGTTAGGTCAGTACCTAGTCACAGAAAAACACAGCCATTTTTACAGCCAAAGACAGGAGTCACAAAAAGCAGAAATAGAGATAAAATGTATCACCAACCTTTGATGATCTTCATCAGCTGGCACTCATAGGACTTCATGTTACACAATACATGTATGTTTTGTTCAATAAAGTTCATATTTATATCCAGAAATCTCAGTTTACATTACATTGGTAATGGTCAGAAATGCATTGTCTCAAACAAACAACCGGTGAAAGTGCAGAGAGCCACATCAAATAACAGAAATACTCATCATAAACATTGAAAAACTATACAAGTGTTAAGCATGGAATTGTAGATATACTTCTCCTTAATGCAACTGCTGAGTCAGATTTACGGCGAAAGCACACTTTGCGATTATGTTAGGTCAGCTCCTAGCCACAGAAACCCATACAGCCATTTTCCAAACAAGGATAGGTGTCACAAAAGTAAGAATAAATTAAAATTAATCACTTACCTTTTATGATCTTCATCTGGTGGCACTCCCAGGTCTCCATGTTAGACAATAAATGTTTGTTTTGTTCGATAATATCCCTCTTTATGACCAAAAACCTCCTTTTTGTTCACGCATTTTGTCCAATAATCCGAATGCAGAAGGCGCAAGTACAACAAAAGTTAGTTGAAACATGCCAAACAATGTTTAAAATCAATCCTCCGGTTGTTTTTGTCATAAATAATCAATAATATTTCAACCGGACAAAAACTTTGTCAATAGGAAAAGAGAAACAAGAAAGACGCGTTCACAATCAGGGCGCATGGTTGATGAATGGAAATGTCCACTGGCCACTGATTGAAAGTGCTGTATGTCCCTCATTTTTCAGAGTAAAAGCCTGAAACAATGCCTAAAGACTGGCCACATGTAGAGGAAGCTACGGAGCTCGTGAACTGGGTCCTAAGTCTTTGTATGGTGGATAGGCTTTCAATGGAAAAACAGCCTTTCAAAATAATAGTACTTTCTGGTTGGATTTTCCTCTGGTTTTTGCCAGCCATATCAGTTCTGTTATACTCACTGACATTATTTTAGCAGTTTTGGAAACTTTAGAGTGTTTTCTATCCAAAAATACTAATTATATGCATATCCTATCTTCTGGGCCTGAGTAGCAGGCAGTTTAATTTGGGCATGCTTTTCATCCAAAATTCCAAATGCTGCCCTCTACCCTAGTGAAGTTAAGAGTTTTGATGGCCTCTATTAAAAAGAGGAGGATCCCATCGCCTTTCTATAGGCTAGGCCTACTATATTTATTTCTCAACTTTCCTAATATTAAGCACATTGCTTCACTTTACAACCGGAGTATAGCCTACCTGTCTGGCATGAAAATGAACCATGGGAAAAGCATCCCCCATTTGCTATTTAAGTGCATAGGTGCATGACAATTTTGTTTATAAATATTTTTGTTAGTGTAGGTGATGTCGGGTCCGGGTGCCACTAGTGGAGCAACCGCGGATTCCTCAGCTGCCCCGTCAGGCTTCCATGCCTTAGCCGGCTTGTCAGGTTTACAAGACCTGGTTGCCCCGCCAAGCGTCCGTTGCCGAGTATACCGAGGATGCCTCAGCTAGCTCGTCAAGCTCCCGTGCCTCAGCTGTCTCGTTAGGTTCTCAAGACTCGGTTGGCTCAGCAGGCTCCCCATGCCTCACCCGGCTCGTCAGGCTCCTGCACCTCAGCCGGCTCGTCAGGATCCCGCACCTCAGCAGAAGGGATCGGCCTGCTCCTGGTCCCCGGGATCGTCCCTCTGGTCTGCGTCATGCGCCTTGAGCCACATGTCAGGGAGGGGGTACTGTCACGTATACTCCCTCTCCGGCGCTCAAGGTCGTCGGGCCGCTCATTTTTATGCACACCTGTCACCATCGTCATGCGCATCAGCACCTCATCAGACTCACCTGGACTCAATCACCTGCCTGATTATCTTCCCAGCGTACATCTCCCAGCTTACATGTTACAGAACCATAGGATAGCATTTAGCATGTTTTCCTCTTAGGGGAGCCAGCCACTGTCTAGATCTAACATATTGACTGAATGTGAGCAATGAAGGAAACCAAAGATCGAAAAGAGCACCTTGATTGAGTTCAAGTTCATCTCCACAAACAAAGTTCAGATGCATCATAGCCAGTCTAGATGTCTGAGCAGCTGTGGTTATTTGGCTGGATCTCTCACTGGTTCTTGGTAGTTTGGGTTGTATGATGATGATGTGTGTGTTTTAAGAGTTTTCCTCTATCTTTCTTTTGTATAAATAGATGTCATCTGGTACTGTGGTTGTTTTGATGTGTAGAGAGCTCATACAGAGAGCAGAGACATGGCAGGCAGTTGCTGAGTCACTCCATATGATGAGTCTGTTTGTGGCTTGTGCTGCTAGTGATGCCTAGTCAGGGTCTGAACTCTGAAGTCCCTCTAATGTTCTCTCAAGCATGAGTCACACAGACAGTATAAAACATTTACAGTAGCATGGCATACTGAAGCCCATAGCCCGATCAAGCTCACTTCACTGCTTTAACACCCAACAGAATAGATGAAGATCCCTGTTAAGTTTACATTAGATACGCCTACGTTACAGAAGAATTACAGAAAGTCGGATCCTTTTTCTAACGTATTTTGCTTTCTTTATTGCGTCCTCTCAAATGAAACTGTGGACTCAGCGTCTCTCTATCTCACCCATAAAATCAATAAGATCTCTTGCGAATAAGCTATGGCTACACTTTCTGAAAGGGCATGTTTTCCAGGTGTTTGATGTCGTTCCATTCTGCTCCGTTCCGGATATTATTATGAGCCGTTCTCCCCTCAGCAGCTTCCTGTTGGTTACCTGCCATGAGTTCACCTCAGTGTAAACAAAACCTGATACTCACACACTCACAGTATTCCTCCAGAAGGTTCATGTTAACAATCTACTTTCTTCAAGATACCATCTCAGTTACCATTAGGAGACCACCTCAACTCAGCTGTCTGATCTGCCTAGTAATCTAACTGGGATGACATACAGTACAGTACACCTCTCGTCTGATGGCAGGGTAATACAGCTGTCTGATCTGCCTAGTAATCTAACTGGGATGACATACAGTACACCTCTCGTCTGATGGCAGGGTAATACAGCTTTCTGGTTCTCAAAGTTCCCTGATTCAACATCACAAGCCTCTGTTTGGACTTTAAGCGCGATTCTAATGGAACATTTATAGAACAGGGTTTAGAATATAAACTAGGCAAATTGATACAGCTCTTTGGAACCCGATTTGAAGGCCCACTACTATGAATTATTCAAAGTGTTGTAGCGTGGTACTCATGGCTTCCCGGCAGCTCACACACAGACCCTGCCCCGGAAACACAAGCACACGCACCCACGCACATATACACACAAAACACGGGTCACACACACGTGTATTAGACTGTGACTTGTGTAATCATGGCAGTTCCCAATTAAATCATGCATGATGCTTAAGTTACGCAAGAAGCAAATTACTGAAGAAATGCCGTTGGCACTCTCTAGCACTCTCTAGTCTGGCAAGTTAGTCAGAAACATACTCACTGCATCAGCGAAGACGTATGGTCCATTACAGCACTTCAGTGCCCAACAAAACCCCACTCTACAAAATGACTAGAATTAGTCCTGTTAGGTTTGTGATGGCTTTTTAATATAATATACAATTGCTTGTGATGAGGGAGGATAGGGACATACGAAGGTCAAGCACCAGAAAATGTTATGGTAACTAGCTAGTTGTTCCTACTTGTGTGCTTCGGTACGTAGCTCACTTTGGACCCTTAAACTAGAATGACCTGAGGTTTTCAGCCTGGAACATATGGTCTCCATATATCCTCATCCACACATAACATTAATTAGGCTATACAAACAACATGTATTATCATACACACAAATTAAATGATAGTACTCCATCACAAAATGTGCACTGTGAGATAGCCTGACCTGTTTATTCACTGCTGTGGATCACGCTAAAGCTGTTCCATGAGGGTTCTGTGGATAACTTTAGTTGTCGTTGTTGTGTGCATCCAGTCACACTGGGCTGTAACGGTGTTTTGTGGTTCTGAATAGATTTTTCCATTTTACAGCCACTTTGGCAAATGGTACTGCATTAGTTAGACTAGTGATTAGCCTGATGCCTGAGGCACTGTAGTGATTTTGTAGAAGTGCACAAACACAATGTCGCAGCCTATAAGTGGTATTGTACATTTTATGTAACGTTGTTGGTTGGAGTCTTTTTGCACTTAAACTGGCCTACTCAAATTAGGCTATCAGACTTAAGTTGACGTTTTAGTGTGGATTTCATTACTTTTATTACGTTACAGTTGCTAGTTAGTTACCTGTCTAAAATTGTAGCATAGTCCTAATCAGTAATGTAACTTTTGGATTACTAAAATTCAGTAACATAATCTGATTACTTTTGGATTACTTTCCCCTTAAGAGGCATTACAAGAAGACAAAAAGGATCCATCAAACACATTTGGTGTGTCATCATAGTTATCTCTGACATGTGGTCAGACTCGCTCAGGTGGAACAAACTTAAACTTGCACCTTTTTTCCGATGCTGAATTGAATGTCATTGAGAAAACAGAAAGGTGTCATAATGTATTTTTTTCTCAGCACACATCCTTTCTGAATTTAAAAGTAATCCAAGAAGTAATCATTTCGTTTTTCAAAAGTATCTGTAATCTGATTACAATATTTTTGCTGGTAAAGTAACTGATTACAGTCACAGTTTTTTTGTAATCAGATTATATGTAATTGAGTAGGCCTGCTCCCCATCCCTAACCACGACAGATGAAGAATAGGCCTCAATTTTGTACCTTTAGCACCCAATAATCATCCCATAACCTTTGCTCCAGAGGTGAGGATCAGATTAGGCCCATATGGAGCCCTCCGATGATAAATGGTAATCCTATATTATGTCCTTGGGACCATTCATGATTCTTCTCATTAATTTGTATGTTATTTATTGACAGTCACAGATCAATGTTTATTCTATGGAGAAAAGTAGCCTACTAATTAAGGCTAAAGAGCCTGGCAGAACATATTTGAGTCCTATTGATGTGATGTAGGACATGTCTATAATTATATGCCTGTGTGGAAATACCCCCACAGCTTTTCCCCTTTGAGTCACTAGGCTAAATCGGTTGACTTTATCCAGTGTTTGATTTGATCCTGCAATTTTGTTCAACATTTATAGCCTACTTTGTTCTCTGAAGAGTGATGGATGGCTTCCTTCCTGGTCATTTCCAAAGGTTGTTGTTGCCAAAACTCACTGAGCAAGAAAATGAAATGAAAAAGCTTCACTGTATATCAACAACAAGTCTTCAATGAGAATGAGATCATATTGATCTCTTAGTACATTTGAAGAGCACGCTATTTTCCACAGTACTTTATTTCAGTGCAGTCTTAGTTAGGCTACTCACAGATAACTTATCTGATCTATAATTTACCATTCATGTTCATGTTTGATGTTGTTTATTTTTCAGTTGACTGTTCTTCGTTGGATCCCACTGTGTTGGATGAGTTTCGGGAAGAAGCATCAAGCTGGACTGAATCACCCTCAGCCTTATTTGTTTCACACACTGAGGCCTCTGAGCACCCAGATGGCACTACAACTACAGCTCTCCCTTCACCTGGTCACCTACCACCTGAATCTACACTAACACTTACTCAATGGGGTATTTCAGCTTCTCAAAACTCCAAATCATTGACTTCTAGAGATCCCCTCCCCATTGGTCCAGACCCTCTCTCCACTCCCACTTTAAGCTCCTCAGTGCCTGTGGTTGGCCTTCAGCAACAACCTAAAGGCCCTACCAGACTCTCAAGGGAGCTGAAGCTCTATGGTCCTGACTCAACCATGGCAATTTTCTCTCCAACCCTTGTTACAGTACCACACCAGAAACCTCTCGGACCACAGTCCAACAAATCCACAACACCCTTGAACCTCTCTACAGCCACCAGTTGGACTACATTGGTACAGTTCATTGTCCCAAACTCTAATGAGAGAGCTCCAGATGAACCTCCATTATTATCCCCCAGCAACCAGCAAGACTCATCAAAACAGACAACCCCTGCATTTATGACATCACTTCCTGTTGGACCCCTCGGCCAGCCTAGACTGCCTGTTGACGATCTGGTAGATGTAGAAGCCCAGTCAGACCAAGCCAGGCCAGAGTCTAAACCTAATCCAGACATGTCCCAGAGTTTAGGCGATCTCTTGCTGGATCCCAAACTGCCCCTTGATCCCTCAAGTAGGTTAATCTATCTGGATCACCTTCGTCCCAGCAGTGAGCTCATGCAGAAGGGCGATGCTGCTCAGGATATCCACATGCTCCCGAAACCATCACTTGAGATGCAGCTGGCTCCCAGCTACGTGCCTTTTCTGAACCCTCACACCACGTCCTCCTCGTCCGGGCCCACCATGGTCCCTCCTGAGGACTTCTTCCCCACCAACACCATGGTGGTGGATTGGGGCTCCGGAGACTACCCGGAGACCGCGTCCTACATGGGCTTGGAAAGGGACGACTTCTCCCTGGTCACCAATCTGCCCACGGACATGTACGACCTGGAGGACTCCAACGCGGAAAGCTACGACACCTCCTTCCCCTCCAGGGTCGGCGTGTCCTTCTCCTCGATGCGTCACATGACGTCTTCACCTAGTCTCACAACATCTCCTTACAGCTCTAGCGTCGGAAGTGTGGCCCCCACGTCCGTTCCTCTCCCCATCCATCCCTCTCCCAGTCACCCCACGCTAGCCTCAACACAAATACCAACACCTCAAGGGGATTTACCAGGAGGTTCAGATGTTGACTGGACAGATACCTTTATGGTTGAACCAACAGACCTCCTCTTACCAGACATGAATAGCCTGGAGTACTACACCATCCAGCTGACCAAGGATGACTCAGAAGAACACAGGGGCACTAACGTGACCACCACCTCCAGGCATTTCTCCCTGATGTCCATCAGCACCACGCACATCGTGGCCACCAGCACCTTCACTGTGGACCTCAGCCACATGCTCACAGCCTTCTATGGAGTGGATGGAGTGGAGGTCCAGCCTTCTGACAACACTTCCTGGATCGAAGAGTCCTCCGCTGATATCTCCAGCTCAGAGCCTCTGAATACGACCACAGCAAACACTATGGAGATGACTCCGCTGAATGTCTCAGTGCCATTCTTGGAGGCTTCAGTAGTGCCAACTCCCTCCATGGACCTCTCGTCCTCCCTGTGGGGTGTCACTGGTCAGGTATCCGGTGAATGGACGAGCCCCATGGCCACCTCCAGTGTCAGACTGGACAACAGCTCTGTCTTAGTGTCACTGCAGCCTAGTGCTACTGCCTCGGAGACAGACATCCTGTGGTACGTCTCTCCCTCCGCCACAGAGACGGCCCTCCTCAGCACCTCTTTCGTAACTCCTGTGGTGACCACCTCTATCGCCTTCTCCCCATTTCCCGGCCAGACAGAATTACCCCCCAATGTCACCTCAGGCCCGACAGAACCAGCCACCAATGCCACCACCATCCCCCCGGTGTCAGTCATGGCTGACCAAGGCGTTGTTACTGATAGTCCTGTCACAGCAGTGACCAACGACAGCCAGACTACAGTTAGCGGTGTAATCATTTCCACAACTGATCCTGCCACCACCACCACCACTACTACTACCAGCATCACTACTGAGGCCTCTACAACCACCGCTCTGGCCACCACCACTACCCTCCTAACTACTACTAAGAGCCCACCTACAACCATAGGCCGCCAGTACCTCTGTAATGTCACCAAGCCTGTGTACTTTGTTGAAGTCGGTAAGTTGTATTACCTCTTTGTCGTATTAATATACTTTTTTAATGCAGCAACATTATGTGGAATGTCAACTTAATCAATGTTACTAAGATATAATCAAAAACTATGTCTTATCCCTTTTAGTATGAAAGTCATGGTTTTTAATGTAATGTTTTGATAATATTGTCCACTAAATGAATCTATAACATCATTTATCAATGAGAGATGAGATAATGTGAGATGAGATAATGATCTGATAATGAGATTTACTACCTATGTGTGCTTCCATCTTCCTATGCAGGTTTTCCGGCTGGGGCCACTGTTGGATATGCCAAATCCCAAGTCCGAGATGTCCTGAAGACTGAATTCAATAAGTCAGTTGAACTGCAGGTACATTATTATGCAGCATGGGGCATTTTTATGGGGCTTTATTCTTCACTTCAATACCTCACGAAATGGGTTGAGATAAGAGTGAACTGAAAAAGCAGACTTTTTCTTCAGTCTTTACATAGATAAAGTTATGTTATGCAGTGCATCTGGGAAGTATTCAGGCCCCTTGACTTTTTCTACATTTTGTTACGTTACAGCCTTATTCTAAAATTGATGTAAATTGTTTTTTTCCTCATCAATCTACACACAATACCCCATAATGACAAAGCAAAATGTTACGTTTAACATTTTTGCAAATGTATTACAAAAAAAACTACTGAAATATCACATTTACATAAGTATTCAGACCCTTTACTCATTGCTTTGTTGAAGCACCTTTGGCAGCGATTACAGCATCAAGTCTTCTTGGGTATGATGCTACAAGCTTGGCACACCTGTATTTGGGGAGTTTCTCCCATTCCTCTCTGCAGATCTTCTCAAGCTCTGTCAGGTTCGATGGGGAGCATTGCTGCCCAGCTATTTTCAGGTCTCTCCAGAGATGTTCGATCGGGTTCAAGTTCGGGATCTGTCTGAGCCACTCAAAGACATTGAGACGTGTCCCGAAGCCACTCCTGCCTTGTCTTGGCTGTGTACTAAGGGTTTTTGTCCTGTTGGAAGGTGACCCTTTGCCCCAGTCTGAGATCCTGAGCGCCCTGGAGCATGTTTTCGTCAAAGTTCTCTCTGTAAGGGTGGCGCAGGGTGGCGCAGTGGTTAAGGGCGCTGTACTGCAGCGCCAGCTGTGCCATCAGAGTCCCTGGGTTCGCGCCCAGGCTCTGTCGTAACCGGCCGCGACCGGGAGGTCCGGCCGACGCTAAGCACAATTGGCTTAGCGTCCGGGTTAGGGAGGGCTTGGTCGGTAGGGGTGTCCTTGTCTCATCGGGCACCAGCGACTCCTGTGGCGGGCTGGGCGCAGTGTGCGCTAACCAAGGTGGCCAGGTGCACGGTGTTTCCTCCGGCGCATTGGTGCGGCTGGCTTCCGGGTTGGATGCGTGCTGTGTTAAGAAGCAGTGCGGCTTGGTTGGGTTGTGTATGACTTTCAACCTTCGTCTCTCCCGAGCCCGTACGGGAGTTGTAGCGATGAGACAACTACAACAATTGAGACAACTACAACAATTGGATACCACGAAAAAGGGGAAAAAATTCTCTCTGTACTTTTCTCCGTTCATCTTTGCCTCGATCCTGACTAGTCCCTGACACTGAAAAACCTTCCCACAGCATGATGCTGCCACCACCATGCTTCACCGCTTGGCATTCAATCCAAAGAGGATAGAATTGGTTTCATCAGACAACAGAGAATCATGTTTCCCATGGTCTGAGAGTATTTAGGTCCCTTTTGGCAAACTCCAAGAAGGCCAAGATGTGCCTTTACTGAGGAGTGGCTTCCGTCTGGCCACTCTACCATAAAAGCCTGATTGGTGGAGTGCTGCAGAGATGGTTGTCCTTCTGGAAGGTTCTCCCATCTCCACTGAGGAACTCTGGAGCTCTGTCAGAGTGACCATCGGGTTCTTGGTCACCTCCCTGACCAAGGCCCTTCTCCCCCAATTGCTCAGTTTGGCCAGGTGGCCAACTCTAGGAAGAGTCTCGGTGGTTCTAATCTTTGTTTTGAGGAACCTTCAATGCTGCATTATTTTTTTGGTACCCTTCCCCAGATCTGTGTCTCGGAACTCTACGTACAGTTCCTTCAACCTCATGGCTTGGTTTTTGCACTGACATGCACTGTCAACTGTGGGACATTATATAGACAGGTGTGTGCCTTTCCAAATCATGTCCAATCAATTGAAATTACCACAGGTAGCCTCCAATCAAGTTGTAGAAACATCTCAAGGATGCTTAATGGAAACAGGTCACCTGAGCTCAATTTTGAGTCTCATAGCAAAGGGTCTGAATACTTATGTAAATAAGGTATGTTTTTTAAATATTTTTAATACATTTGTAAAAATGTTTAAAAACCTGTTTTCACTTTGTCGTTATGGGGTATTGTGTGTAGTTTGCTGAGGAAATAGTTTTATTTCATCAATCAATTTTAGAATAAGGCTGTAATGTAACAAAATGTGGAAAATGTCAAGGGGTCTTAATTCTTTCTGAAGGCACTGTATATAAATGAGTCCATAATCGTGGTCTGACATGACAACTAGGGCTAACCTCAAAGTGCTGGCACTGTTGTTAGTTTTACATTAGAAAGCGCAGGCTCCCTAAGAAACCGCCTAACAGCTGCAACATGCTCTGAGTTTAATCAAGCGATAGGGAGCTGCAGCACTGGGTATGAGGCTGTTGTGTAATGGCCCAGGTCATGTGTGTGGGGGTATAGGGATGGGACGCACCAGGAAGGACAGCCCACTTCCTGTGGACTCTTAATCTCCAGGCTCTTTGATAAACAAACCACACTAATGACTAACTGCACACCCAACACTTCATGGCCCAGCAGAGAGGCAGTGACCTCAAGAAACTGTCTACCTTTTAACGGTTTATATGCTGTACAGTGAAAAAGGAGACGGTAGTGTGCCTACACATACAGTACCTCGTAGTTCATGGTACCAGAACTGAATAACAGATATTCAGCTGCACTTGGAGGATGGTAGAAGTTGAAAGTAAGACAAAAAGAAAGACCGAGTTGAATTGAAAGAATAAACATTAAAATAACTCTTGCTAGGAAGATACATTCTAATTGTGTTTTCTTTTTCTGTGTCTTGGTAAAGGTTGTTAAGAATCCTCCAGACTTTGTGTTCCGGGCAGTGTCGGGTCCTGTGGTGTACACGGCCATATCAGTCATCAACGCCCTGCGCCAGTCAAGTCGACGCTTCCTGTCCATCTCACACTACTGGAAGGTACCAGACCACCAGTACCAGGTCCATTCAGGTAAGAGCACTGTTTGGTATCGAACTATACAAGCTCCTTTTGAAATGGAGATTTGAATAGTGCATTCCCAGTACGTACTATGTTGTTAGTGTGTGTCTGAACGTAACTCTTCTCTTCTGTTTCCCATCCAGTGCTGCAGTTTGTGCCCAGGCACATTGACGTGCGCGTCTGCAACTTCAGCGAGCGCATTGAGAAAGGCCTGACCATGGCGTATGCCGAAGTGCGCCGGCGCTCGCAGGAGTCCACAAACTTCACTGTGGATGTAAGTGGAGACTGACTGAATACAGTTTAGCTCTCCAGTCAACTAGAACAAAGTAGAGCTTCTTCTAATGCTCTGTTATCATTAGCAGTCACTTACTCCTTCCAAGGTTTTCAACCCTAGAGTCCAACGCCTTGGTACTGATTGTCTGGAATCACCCCTAATCGCAACCCATTTCTGTCAGGAACCCTTAGCTCACACATTTGTTATTTCTAAAGACCACTGGCCGTGTACTTTAGCTATGCTCTTACTGCTAGAGCTCGAAAAGAGCAGCGTCTGCTGAAATAAGTCTGGAAGTGGAAAGGAAAAGAGAGAAAAGCTCTGATTTTCCAAGAGAGTCGGTTGGCTGAGGCCAAGAAATTAGAAAGTTAGAAACTAATTGGGTTACTGTGTGCAAATGCAGCTCCTCGGCCCCGCAAACTCAACTCTGGTCCCTGAAGCCAGTTCCGCTGCTTGTTTTAATTTTTCTCCTCTAATCAAGGACTGATTTAGACCTGGGTGCAATTAATTATCAAGTATAACAGAAAACCAGCTGGCTCTGTACCATGTAGGGTAAGAGTTGAATACCCCTGGCCTAGACTGCAGTCTTAATTGGCGGTGCTTGTTTGCTGACTTCGACAAACATAGACTGGGACTGCCTCTAACGATTGCACCAGCAGTACTCCGATTGCAGCTGCAGGGGCTTGCTTCGGATTGGAGAGAGAAAGAGAGGCAGGAGCTGCTGGACTTTTATATTACAATTGTTAAAGCTTGTGGAGCGACAGGGAGTAATGGTTGAAATGTATGGTTGCGTGACTGTGTGTGCTGCAATAATACAACCTAAGTGTTGGTCTCCGTCTCCAGCACACAAGTCTTTAGATCAGTGGTCACTCATTCAAGACCAAAATGACCAGCTTTGGTTTATTGGATCAGGTTTGATTCAATAAAGGTTGTCCACTATTAAAAGTATTCAGATGCTTGAGAAAGTGCTTATTTCGCTGTTCGGGTTTGCTGTTCTTGAGTGTAGCAAACCATAAGGGTATGGAAAGTTTTCAGACACATACAGTTGAATTCGGGAGTTTGCATACACCTTAGCCAACTACATTTAAACTCAGTTTTTCACAATTCCTGACATTTAATCCTCGTAAAAATGCTCTGTCTTAGGTCAGTTAGGATCACCACTTTATTTTAAGAATGTGAAATGTCAGAATAATAGTAGAGAGAATGATTTATTTCAGCTTTTATTTCTTTCATCACATTCCCAGTGGGTCAGAAGTTTACATACACTCAATTAGTATTTGGAAGCATTGCCTTTAAATTGTTTATCTTGGGTCAAATGTTTCAGGTAGCCTTCCACAAGCTTCCCACAATAAGTTGGGTGAAATTTGGCCCATTCCTCCTGACAGAGCTGGTGTAACTGAGTCACGTTTGTAGGCCTCCTTGATTGCACACACTTTTTCAGTTCTGTCCACACATTTTCTATAGGGTTGAGGTCAGGGCTTTGTGATGGCCACTCCAATACCTCGACATTGTTGTCCTTAGCCTCTCTAGGATAGGGGGACTGTCGCGTCTCACTTGGCCAAAAGCCAGGGAAAATGCAGAGCGGCAAATTCAAATAAATTATATAAAAATCAAACTTTATTAAATCATTAAATCACACATGTAAGATAATAAATTAAAGCTACACTCACTGTGAATCCAGCCAACATGTCAGATTTTAAAAAGGCTTTTCGGCGAAAGCATAAGATGCTACTATCTGATGATAGCACAACAGTAAACAAAGAGAGTAGCATGTTTCAACCCTGCAGGCGCTACACAAAACGCAGAAATAAAGTATAAATCATGCTTTACCTTTGACGAGCTTCTTTTGTTGGCACTCCAATATGTCCCATAAACATCACAAATGGTCCTTTTGTTTCTTTTAATTCCGTCTATATATATCCAAAATGTCCATTTATTTGGCGCGTTTGATCCAGAAAAAAACAGCTTCCAATTTGCGCAAAGTCACTACAAAATATCTCAAAAGTTACCTGTAAACTTTGCCAAAACATTTCAAAATACTTTTGTAATACAACTTTAGGTATTTTTAAACGTTAATAATCGATCAAACTGAAGACGGGTCTATCTGTTTTCAAAAGAGGACGAGAGGAAACTAACGCTACTTTTCAAGTCTTGCCCAACTCTCAACAGCATTACCCTTTTCCTAGATGGCCGTACTTCTTCAGTGCACAAAGGAATAACCTCAACCAAATTCCAAAGACTGGTGACATCCAGTGGAAGCGCTAGGAACTGCAAACAAGTGCCTAAGAAATATTGTTTCCCCATGAGAAACCATTGAACAGACAGTGACCTCAAAAATAAATAATTCTGAATGGTTAGTCCTCTGGGTTTTGCCTACATAAGTTCTGTTATACTCACAGACATGATTCAAACAGTTTTAGAAATGGCAGAGTGTTTTCTATCCAAATCTACTAATAATATGCATATCTTATATTCTTGAGCATGAGTAGCAGGAAGTTTAAATTGGGCACACTATTTATCCAAAAGTGAAAATGCTGCCCCCTATCCCAAAGAGGTTTTAACCTGTTGGATATAGGGGGCGCTATTTAAATTTTTAAACAAGATATTTTGTCACGAAAAGATGCTCGACTATGCATATAATTGACAGCTTTGGAAAGAAAACACTTGTTTCCAAAACTGCAAAGATATTGTCTGAATGCCACAGAACTGATGTTACAGGCGAAACCCAGATAAAAATCCAATCAGGAAGTGCCGCATTTTTTGAAACCGTCTCATGCCAATGACTCCTTATATGGCTGTGAATGCGCTACGAATGAGCCTACGTTTTCCACGCATTCCCCAAGCTGTCTACAGCATTGTGACGTCTTTTTAGGCATTTCCATTGGAGAATGCCTCTAAGGGACCATATTTGGCGAGTGGTCACATGGTGTCTCCCAGAGAAAATCTCGCGTAAAATACTGAGGTAGCCATTTTTCCAATCACTTCTTATGAGAAAACAATTGCCTTGACGGATATATTATCGAATAATATATATGTTAAAAACATCTTGAGGATGGATCCTAAACAACGTTTGCCGTGTTTCTGTCAATATTATGGAGCAAATTTTGAAAAAAGTTTGGCGTTATAGTTTAAGTATTTTTCGGTCGATTTTTCAGCCAAAACTGATGAACAAACGGGACCTTTTTCACCTACAAAAATATTATTTTTGGAAAAAATGAACATTTGCTATCTAACTGGGAGTCTCCTGAGTGAAAGCATCTGAAGTTCTTCAAAGGTAAATGATTTAATTTGGTTGCTTTTCTTATTTTCGTGAAAATGTTGCCTGCTGCCAGCAGACCCTAGCATAGCATTATGCCATGATAAACTTACACAAATGCTTGTCTAGCGTTGGCTGTAATGCATATTTTGAAAATCTGAGATGACAGTGTTGTTAACAAAAGGCTAAGCTTGTGTTTGAATATATTTATTTGATTTCATTTGCGATTTTCATGAATAGGAAAAGTTGCGTTATGGTAATGCGCTTGAGGCTATGATTACGCTCCCGGATACGGGATTGCAAGTCGCTAGAGGTTAAGCCATTTTCCACAACTTTGGAAGTGTGCTTGGGGTTATTGTTAATTTGGAAGACCCATTTGTGACCAAGCTTTAACTTCCTGACTGATGTCTTGAGATGTTGCTTCAATATACCCACCTAAGTTTCCTCCCTCATGATGCCATCTATTTTGTGAAGTGCACCAGTCAGTCCTGCAAGCAATGCACCCCCACAACATGATGCTGCCCACCCCCGTGTTTCACGGTTGGGATGGTGTTCTTCTGCTTGCAAGCCTCCCCCTTTTCCCTCCAAACATAATTGATGGTCATTATGGCCAAATAGTTTGATTTTTGTTTCATCAGACCAGAGGACATTTCTCCAAAAAGTATGATATTTGTCCCCATGTGCAGTTGCAAACCGTAGTCTGGCGTTTTTTAATGGCGGTTTTGGAGCAGTGGCTTCTTCCTTGTTGAGCGGCCTTACAGGTTATGTCGATATAGGATTTGTTTTACTGTGGATATAGATACTTTTGTACCTGTTTCCTCCAGCATCTTCACACGGTCCTTTGCTGTTGTTCTTGGATTGATTTGCACTTTTCGCACCAAAGTACGTTCATCTCTAGGAGACAGAACTCGTCTCCTTCCTGAGCGGTATGACGGCTGCGTGGTCCCATGCTGTTTATACGTGCGTACTATTGTTTGTACAGATGAACATGGTACCTTCAGGCGTTTGGAAATTGCTCCCAAGGATGAACCAGACTTGTGGAGGTCTATCATTTTTTTCTGAGGTCTTGGATGATTTATTTAGATTTTCCCATGATGTGAAGCAAAGAGGCACTGAGTTTGAAGGTAGGTCTTGAAATACATCCACAGATACAGCTCCAATTGACTTAAATTATGTCAATCAACCTATCAGGAGCTTCTAAATCCATGACATCATTTTCTGGAATTTTCCAAGCTGTTTAAAGGCACAGTCAACTTAGTGTATGTAAACTTGTGACCCACTGGAATTGTGATACAGTGAATTATAAGTGAAATAATCTGTCTGGAAACAATTGTAGGAAAAATGACGTGTCATGCACAAAGTAGCTGTCCTAACCGACTTCAAAACTATAGTTTGTGAACAAGACATTTGTGAAGTGGTTGAAAAACAAGTTTTAATGACTCCAACCTAGGTGTATGTAAACTTCCGACTTCAACTGTAGGTTTCATACTCAGTAAATTAACGGATTAGACTGGATAATGAATTAATATCTGGAGAACACCATTTGAATTATGCCTGGTCATTTAATTTTCAATTCCCTTTCAATTTCAAATCCGCAAATTAAATGAGATCAATCTGACCCAAGCTCTTCTGCTGTATATTCACACTGGTTGAATCTACGTTGTTTCCACATCATTTCACTGAAATTACGTTAAAGGGTAACTCTCAACCCCAATTTCAGCCTTTGCCCAACCTCTTCAAATGCCTTCAGGTGAGAAGTTGTGGGTGGCTGGAATTGCCATATATAGAGTCCTTTAGGTGCCTTATGGCAAACTCCAAGAGGACTGTCATGTGCCTTTTACTGAGGAGTGGCTTCCGTCAGACCAGTCTACCATAAAGGCCTGATTGGTGGAGTTCTTCAAGAAGGTCTGGAAGGTTCTCCCATCTCCACAGATGAACTCTGGAGCTCTGTCAGAGTGACCATCGGGTTCTTGGTCACCTCCCTGACCAAGGCCCTTCTCCCCCAATTGCTCAGTTTGGCCGGGCGGCCAGGTCTTGGTGGTTCCAAACTTCTTCCATTTAAGACTGATAGAGGCCACTGTGTTCTTGGGGACCTTCAATGCTGTAGAAATGTTTTGCTACCCTTCCCCAGATCTGTGCCTCGACACAATCCTGTCTCGGAGCTCTACAGACAGTTCCCTCGACCTCATGGCTTGGTTTTTGCTCTGACATGCACTGTCAACTGTGGGACCTTATATAGACAGGTGTGTGCCTTTCCAAATCATGTCCAATCAATTGAATTTACCACAGGTGGAATCCAATCAAGTCTCCAATTTCAGTCTCATAGCAAAGGCTCTGAATACTTAGTCAGTTCCATAAATATTTGGACATTGACCAAGTTATTCTTATTTTAGATGTCTACCACAGCATATTGGAGTTGAATTCATTCAATAAAGTATAGACTTTCAGCTTTAATTTGAGGGTTTTTGTATCCAAATCGGGTGAACGGTGTAGGAATTACAGCACGTTTTATATGTGCTCCCCCCTTTTTAAAACCTCTTAAGGATCGGACTTTTTAAAATATTTTTTCTAATTTCGCCTAAAATGACATACCCAAATGTAACTGACTGTAGCTCAGGACCTGAAGCAAGGATATGCATATTATTGATGCTATTTGTATGGAAACACTTTGAAGTTTGTGGAAATGTGAAATGAATGTTGGAGAATATAACACATTAGATCTGGTAAAAGATGCCAGGCCTTTACTGCAGCTGTCTTCAGTTCCTACTTGCTCTTGTGGCGTTTTGCTTTCAGTTTTGCCTTCAGCAAGTGAAATGCATGCTCAATTGGATTCAGGTCAGGTGATTGACTTGGCCATTGCAGAACATTATACTTATTTGCCTTAAAAAAAGTATTGGGTTGCTTTCGCAGTATGCTTCTGGTCATTGTCCATCTGCACTTTGAAGCACCGTCCAATGAGTTTTTAAGCATTTGGCTCAATTTGAGCAGATAATATAACCCTAAACACTTCAAAATTCATCATGCTGCTTTTGTCAGCAGTCACATCGTCAATATATACAAGGGAATCAGCTCCATTGGCAGCCATACATGCCCACGCCATAACACTACCTCCACCATGCTTCACAGATGAGGTGGTATGCTTCGGATCATGAGCAGTTCTTCTCCATACTCTTCTCTTCTCTTCCCATCATTCTGGTACAAGTTGATCTTTGTCTCATCTGTCCATAGGATGTTGTTCCAGAAGAACACAGGCTTTTTTAGATGTTGTTTGGCAAACTCTAATCTACTCTTCCTGTTTTTGAGGCTTACCAATGGTTTACATCTTGTGGTAAACCGTCAGTATTTACTCTGGTGAAGTCTTCTCTTGTCTGTTGACTTTGACACAGATACGCCTGCCTCCTGGAGGGTGTTCTTGATCTGGCCAACTGTTGTGAAGGGGTTTTTCTTCACCAATGAAAGAATTCTTCTGTCATCCACCACAGTTGTTACCCATGGTCTTCCGGGCCTTTTGGTGTTCCTGAGCTAACCAGTGCGTTTTTTCTTTTTAAGAATGTATGAAATAGTTAATTTGGCCACACCTAATGTTTTTGCTATCTCTCTGATGGGTTTGTTTTGATTTGTCAGCCTAATGATGGCTTGCTTCACTGGCAGTGACAGCTCTTGGGAATTCATAGTGAGGGTTAACAGCAACAAATTCCGAATGCAAATGTCACACTTGAAATCAACTCTTGACCTTTTATCTGCATACTTGTAAATTAACTAATGAGGGAATAACACAAACCTGACCATGGAACAGCTGTGCAGCCAATTGTCCAATTACTTTTGGTCCTTTTAATTACAATTCTATTAGTTTGTCCAATTACTATTGAGCCCCTAAAATTGGGGGGCTATGTATAAAAATGGTTGTAATTCCTACACGGTTCATACAATCATTTTGACAAAACCCTTAAATTAAAGATGAACGTCTACACTTAAAGCACATCTTGATTCCTTTCAAGTCCATTGTGGTGGCGTACCGAGACAAAATTATGCTAATTGTGTCACTGTCCAGATACTTATGAACCTGACTGAATGTAAATAAGGGGTATTTCTGTTTTTTTTTTATATATATATATATATATAAATGAGCAAACATTTCGAAAAACCTGTTTTCGCTTTGTCATTATGGGGTTTTGTGTGTAGATTGATGAGATAAAAAAAGGCTGTTATGTAACAAAATGTGGAAAAGGTCAAGGGGTCTGAATACTTTCCAAATGCACCGTAGATGTGTTTGAAACCATAAGCAAAAACCTTGCATTTTGTGTAACGTCAGTCGAGGAAGCATCATGCAATATATATTGTCACTCTCCCCTTACAAATAAGGCACGCTGTCACCTGCTTTTATAGTAAGCCTTGATGTGGTACTGTACCTCCCAGCACATCTAGAAGTACCCTCCCTTAAGATGATGTAGAGGCACTTTCTCAAGGTGCCTCTACATCACAATTGAAATGGTAGAGTTGAACCGCTCGGGGGAAAAAGAGCTAGATTTACTACTAAAAGACCAACATATATCACTATTGCAACGAATTGTCAAAATGAAGACCAGAATTGACGTGTTTCACTATAACTAAGCTTAAAACATCTGTTTTTTGTATTAAAAAAAATGTTTAAACCAATGTTAAATTTACATCTTTGCCCAGTGTAAATAAATAAATAAGTAAATGTGTGGCAAATTGCGAACATCACACTGCAGTGTATGCTCACATGGTTTATTTGGTGACAGAGTCTCTTTTTACCATTTACCGAACTTTTGATATCCATCCCTAGCTCAAAGACGTGTGGATATGTCATATTTTCCTAGATTGTGAACATTACCATGAACCAGCCAAGTAGTCAGCAGAGGGAGCCGGTGGACGTAACCTTTGCGGTGCGTGGGGCCATAGGCTACCTGAAGGGGTCAGAGGTCAGCAACCACCTGAGGCTGCTCAACATGGTGGAATTCAGCTACTACCTGGGCTTCCCCATGCTGCAGATCGCCGAGCGTGAGTCTATTATCATTGTCTAATGGATTGGGATTTTATGCCAAACGCCACTCCTGGGAAGTTCACTTGGGGAAAAATAAATGTATTCTAATCAAATGTATTCTATTAGCCAATCTGCTTCACCTTCTATACACCTATTTTAACCTCAATAGAGAGTATTTTCAGGTTGTCTGTACTTGTCTGGTTTCCCTCTGTTCTTTCCCAATAGCTTTCCACTACCCGGAGTTGAACACCACCCACTTGCTTCGCTCGTCTTGGGTTAGAACAGGTATGCTTCCCCTTGTCAACAACTCTGACATTAGGTCAGCGTTTCCCAAACTCGTTCCTGGGGACCTCAAGGGGTGCATGTTTTGGTTGTTGGAATTATTTGTTCATTATTTGAATCTGCTGATGCAATCTATTTGAAACCAAAACGTGCACCTCTTGTGGTCCCAAGGACTGACTTTGGGAAAAGCTCCTTTAAATATTCCATCCAATCAAAATCTCAACTGCAGCAAGAGGATGGATTGAAAGACATACACATGTAGGGCTTATGTTCTGGCTGTGTGATAGGCTGTGTTGGTTCTGTATTTCCTGTCCTGTGAGTGATATCATAACTCTGTTTCCTGTCCTTGACCAGTGTTGCTGGGTGTTCTGGATCAGGGGGTGGATGAGCGGACCTTCCAGGCCAAGATGGAACGTCGTGTGGCCCTGCTGCTAGGAGAAGTGCTGGGGGCGGCCAGGCGCACCAAGAGGGCCACCAGCGTGGCTAACCACAGTGTTCAGGTAACCGCATCGGAGCGACTATACCCATCAAATTCTAATTTGGACCTTGAAGCCAGTTCCACTGCTTTTTTCAATGTTCCCTCTACACCTGGGACACCAGGTAAGTGCAATTCATTATCAGGTAGAACAGATAACCAGCAGTACTCCGGACCTCATAGGGTAAGTTTTGAATACCCCTGCACTATACTATACACAGGTGTGTGTACAGTTTATCTGAGGTAAGGGTGACTGAGTGTGTACTACACTCTTAGAAAAAAGGGTTCTTCAGCTGTCCCCATATGGTAACCGTTTTTGGTTTCAGGTAGAACCCTTTTTGTTTTCAGTTAGAACCCCCTTGTGGAAAGGGTTCTACATGAAATCGGAAAGGGTTCTCCTATGGGGACAGCCGAAGAACCCTTTTAGGTTTTAGGTAACACCTTTTTTTCTAAAAGTGTACTGCTACTCAGAGACATTTATACAGAATAAGTCATGAACACACACACACACACACACACACACACACACACACACACACACACACACACACACACCACACACACACACACGATGCATTACATTTGAGAACTCAAATTACAGTTATCTCGTGTTGTGCTTTACCATAACTCTAAGTACAGCAAGTACAGCTCTCCCCCTGTGGTAATAGCCCCTAGTCTAGGCTGCCCTAGGTACTGTGTTACTGAAGAGAGTAAGTCTGGGTCGTGTGTGATCTGACACAGAAAAACAACCTGTGTTCCCTCAGCCAGCCTCTAATCCACATCCAGTCCCCAAGTTTATTAGAGTGGAATGATGAACAGTGTGTGGCCCCACCTGAACCACCCCCTTCCAAAACACACACACACACACACACACACACACACACACCTCCTGGGTTTATAATAACTCCAGCTGCCAGGCAGAGAGAGAATTAATAATTGATCTGCTATTAGCGACTGGTGCACACAGCAGTCGAGTAACGGGTCTTGAAAGAAAGACAATTTGACTTGGTGGTTGGTCTTTGAGTGGCTGGCGCTGTGATGAATACTGTAGGTGGAGTTGCCATGGATACTCTGGCCTATCCTGTCCCCTGAATGTTGTTAAGAGAGAGGGGAGTAGAGCAGGTGCTGTGGAGCTCCACAAAAGGCCGAGCTTGATTAGTAAAGCAGTGGTGCTCTGGGTAGAAAAGACTACAAGCCCTTGATAATGAGTCTCACTGTTCCGATTCATAGAGAGCTCACCACAAGGAATAATATCCACTGAATTAGTAGGAAGGATGCTTTTACCAGTTGATGTGACTAACACCGTATAGTCCACTATGTTTGCAACCACATGCACCAATACCCCTCTACAGAATACTGTTATGTTATTATTGGGTAATGGGGAAAGAAAAGTAGAGGCAGAATAGAAACCACATTTAAACCACTGGAAGCTAGTACCAGGCATTGTCGCTGCAGAGCTACACGTTTTATTGCGTTACAATTTATTGTGTTACTAAGTGGGATTCAAATGTATTTCATTGTACTTTTTTGGTCGACAATTTACAAACAATACTCTATAATGTCGAAGAGGAAGAAAAAGAGGAAGAAAAATGCAAATATAGTAGTTTAGAAAAAGTATTCAGCTCCCTGAGTCAATACATTTTTAGAAACACCTTTTGGCATCGGTTACAGCTGTGGGTCTTCATGGGTAAGTCTATAAGAGCTGTGCACATCTGGATTGTGCCATATTTGCCCATTATTCTTCTGGAAAAAAAGGTCAGCCAAACACAAGGCTTTGCATTCAGGCCAAAAAGTGTATTCCTTTGCTGTGTTTTTATTGCAGTATTACTTTAGTGCTTGTTGCATACAATATGCATGTTTTGGAATATTTTCATTCTGTATTTGTGTTCTTCTTTTCATTATTGCGGAGTCACTGCAATGTTGATCCGTCCCCAGTTTTCTCCCATCACAGCCATTGAACTCTGTAACTGTTTTAAGATCACCGATGGCCTCATGGTGACATCCCTGAGCAGTCTCATTCCTGTCCTGCAGCTCAGTTCAAGGATGACTGTATCTTTGATGTCTCTGGGTGGTTTAATACATAATCCACAGCAGAATGAATAACTTCACCATGCTTAAAGATGTATTCATTGTCTGAGTTGTTATTGTAACCCATCTACCAATCACTGCCCTTTTTTTATGAGGCTTTCGAAAAGCTCACTGTCTTTAAAATTCAATAGTTGACGGAGGGACCATACAGATGTTGCATGTATGGGGTTAGTCATTCAAAAATCACACATCTTCCTCCCTTCAGATTGTGAGTACGACCAGGCTGGTGGGAGCGGAACACCCGCTGGAGATGGTGTACTTTGTGGAGGGTCCCAGCGGGGAGCGGCAGCCTGCAATCACTACAGCCAACCTGCTGAACCGTCTTGACGTGCAGAGGGCAGCCATCATACTGGGATACAGAGTGGAGGGCATCCTGGCTACACGTAAGTTCCAATCTGCCACAGTCTGGTCCCAGATCGCTTTATGCTGTCTTGCCAACTCCTATGGTCTTGACTATAGAGTATCTATCTATCTATTATATCTAATCTATCTATCTAATATATATAATCTATCTAATCTATTTTATCTATCCTATCATCTAGCTAATCTATCTATATATCTTATCTATCTATCTTATCTATCTATTTTATCTATCCTATCTATCTATTTTATCTATCTAATCTCTCTATTTTATCAATCATATCGATCCTATCTATCTATTTTATCTATCTAATCTCTCTATTTTATCAATCATATCTATCTTATCTATCTATTTTATCTATCTAATCTATTTTATCTATCCTATCTAATCTATTTTATCTATCATATCTATCTTATCTATCTATTTTATCTATTTGATCTTATCTATTTGATCTATCTATCTATTTTATCTATCTTTTTGATCTATCCTATTGTATCTATCCTATCTATTTTATCTATCTATCTTATCTAACCTATTGATTGTATCCATCCTGTCTTTGTTCAGGCACATATCCATGCACCAGTGCATTCATTGACACAGAACGTGTTCATGAAGCTTTTGGAGCTCCTGATCATAGTAAAGTGAACCTGCACAGTAAAAAAGGATAAAAAGAGAATACTAATGATTTGCTTTCTCAGTATATGTTGACATGTATTTATAGCAGCGTCTCAACTAATGACTTTATCCTATAGACTGTGTCAAATGTATATCAACCTCATTATATACCCATGTTCGGGATGAAAGCCTAACACACGGTCAGAGCACCTCAGGGGACTTCTGTCCCTGCTGTAAGACTAATCTTACGGCAGGCAAGGGTTCTCCCAAGGGGTACGACAAGCCTTAATTAATCCTAATGAAGTCCCTTGGTTACAGCAGGGGAACCTACAGCCTAAAGATGTTGTGCGTGGAACACAGTGTGTACCATGCAGTGCATCTACTCTAGCTGTTTAGAAATTACCTTGGTGTGCTAGTCAGGATCTCTGATGGGGATATATAAACACAGACAGATGCGCTCACACACACACACACAGGCAGGCAGGCAGACATATGCATAAAATTGCACATACATGATGTACACACACTCTATAATATTCTATATCATGTTACGTGTTAAGTATGTCTCTATGGCCCTGTAGCTGTGGAGAAGGTGGCGGGCTACCCTCCCACGGACACGGAGAACACCAGCGTGTGGATCATTGTCGGCGTGGTGGTGCCGCTAGGTGTGGCCGTCATCATCATCTCCATCCTGTACTGGAAGCTGTGTCGCACCGACAAGCTGGAGTTCCAGCCCGACGCCATGACCACTGTCCAGCAGAGACAGAAGGTGATCAAAAACCTGATAGAAATAAAGAGACTGAAGGTGAGGGGGGAGGAGGGGAGGAGGAGGGACGATGTGCCAAGGAGGACGATCCTAGAGTTTATTCACCTCTTTTAACCTGCTGTCATGTCTGGGTGTGTTGTGCCTTACATGTTTATGTTGCCTGTCTCTTTGTCCATAGCCACGGTCTTAAATGGCCCTACTCTACACGGCTATCCTGTCTCTCTGATGGATCAGTCTGTCTGGTCTGTCTGTGTAGTTATTAGGGGTTATCCTGTCTCTCTGATGGACCAGTCTGTCTGGTCTGTCTGTGTAGTTATTAGGGGTTATCCTGTCTCTCTGATGGATCAGTTTGTCTGTTCTGTCTGTGTAGTTATTAGGGGTTATCCTGTCTCTCTGATGGATCAGTCTGTCTGGTCTGTCTGTGTAGCTATTAGGGGTTATCCTGTCTCTCTGATGGATCAGTCTGTCTGGTCTGTCTGTGTAGTTATTAGGGGTTATCCTGTCTCTTTGATGGATCAGTCTGTCTGGTCTGTCTGTGTAGTTATTAGGGGTTATCCTGTCTCTGATGGATCAGTCTGTCTGGTGTGTGTGTAGTTATTAGGGGTTATCCTGTCTCTCTGATGAATCAGTCGGTCTTGTCTGTCTGTGTAGTTATTAGGGGTTATCCTGTCTCTCTGATGGATCAGTCGGTCTTGTCTGTCTGTGTAGTTATTAGATATATGAACATAGATATGTCCTTTAGAGGGGCGATAACCGTATAACACAAGCAGTGGAGACACAGAGGAGTCGACTGGCTGATAACACATCACTCTCTATGCTGTGTGTGAAGGTAGAGGGGGACAAATAGCTGTCAGTATCAGAGATAACTAAAAGTACAATGTACCACGCACAAAGATGCTGCAGATGGATATATACAGTGGGGAGAACAAGTATTTGATACACTGCCAATTTTGCAGGTTTTCCTACTTACAAAGCATGTAGAGGTCTGTCATTTTTTATCATAGGTACACTTCAACTGTGAGAGACGGAATCTAAAACAAAAATCCAGAAAATCACATTGTAGGATTTTTAAGTAATTAATTTGCATTTTATTGCATGACATAAGTATTTGATCACCTACCAAGCAGTAAGTATTCCGGCTCTCACAGACCTGCTAGTTTTTCGTTAAGAATCCCTCCTATTCTCCACTCATTACCTGTATTAACTGCACCTGTTTGAACTCGTTACCTGTATAAAAGACACCTGTCCACACACTCAATCAAACAGACTCCAACCTCTGCACAATGGCCAAGACCAGACAGCTGTGTAAGGACATCAGGGATAAAATTGTAGACCTGCGCAAGGCTGGGATGGGCTACAGGACAATAGGCAAGCAGCTTGGTGAGAAGGCAATAACTGTTGGCGCAATTATTAGAAAATGGAAGAAGTTCAAGATGACGGTCAATCACCCTCAGTCTGGGGCTCCATGCAAGATCTCACCTCGTGGGGCATCAATGATCATGAGGAAGGTGAGGGATCAGCCCAAAACTACACGGCAGGACCTGGTCAATGACCTGAAGAGAGCTGGGACCACAGTCTCAAAGAAAACCATTAGTAACACACTACGCCGTCATGGATTGAAATCCTGCAGCGCACGCAAGGTCTCCCAGCTCAAGCCAGCACATGTCCAGGCCCGTCTGAAGTTTGCCAATGACCATCTGGATGATCCAGAGGAGGAATGGGAGAAGGTCATGTGGTCTGATGAGACAAAAATAGAGCTTTTTGTTCTAAACTTGTTTGGAGGAAGAAGAAGGATGAGTACAACCCCAAGAACACTATCCCAACCGTGAAGCATGGAGGTGGAAACATCATTCTTTGGGGATGCTTTTCTGCAAAGGGGACAGGACGACTGCACCGTATTGAGGGGAGGATGGATGGGGCTATGTATCACGAGATCTTGGCCAACAACCTCCTTCCCTCAGTAAGAGCATTGAAGATGGGTCGTGGCTGGGTCTTCCAGCATGACAACAACCCGAAACACACAGCCAGGGCAACTAAGGAGTGGCTCCGTAAGAAGCATCTCAAGGTCCTGGAGTGGCCTAGCCAGTCTCCAGACCTGAACCCAATAGAAAATCTTTGGAGGGAGCTGAAAGTCCGTATTGCACAGTGACAGCCCCGAAACCTGAAGGATCTGGAGAAGGTCTGTATGGAGGAGTGGGCCAAAATCCCTGCTGCAGTGTGTGCAAACCTGGTCAAGAACTACAGGAAACCTATGATCTCTGTAATTGCAAACAAGGGTTTCTGTACCAAATATTAAGTTCTGCTTTTCTGATGTATCAAATACTTGTTATGCAATAAAATACAAATTAATTACTTAAAAATCATTTGATTTACTGGATTTTTGTTTTAGATTCCGTCTCTCACAGTTGAAGTGTACCTATGATAAAAATTCCAGACCTCTACATGCTTTGTAAGTAGGAAAACCTGCAAAATCGGCAGTGTATCAAATACTTGTTCTCCCCACTGTGTATATACATCCATCTGCAGCATCTCTGTGCGTAGTACATTGTACTTTTAGTTATCTCTGATACTGACAGCTATTTTTCCTCCTCTACCTTCACACACAGCATAGAGAGTGATGTGTTATCAGCCAGTCGACACCTCTGTGTCTCCACTGCTTGTGTTATACGGTTATCGCCCCTCTAAAGGACAAATCTATATCTAGGTCTCTATATCTCCCTGGCAGTGCACTCCTCTAAACCACTTCTGTTTCTCCATGTCTGTATGAGACACTACTTCCTTGTTATGATTGGAGGGCTGTAGTTCTCGCCATATAGAGTGGTTGTGGTAGTCTCAGGCTGGGTCTCTGGGGCGAATCCTACAACTTAAGTAGAATTGTTTTGGTGTCAATTGGAAACTAAGTGAAAATGTGACTTAAGTGGGAGTTTTGCCCTTGTGCTGATAGTACTACTACTCTATACTCCCATATAGTTTAGCCTATCTCCCTCCCCTATTGTCCAGTGATCCAGTGTATTCATGGAAAGGATCACAGGTTCCCTATGTGGCAGCATCCCATGCATTAGAGAGGATCACAAGCTCCCTATGTGGCAGGCAAGCCCGACAGTAATTGGCTCTCACTGCTGTAAGGCACAGCGGCTGTGTTCTTGCCCATGGCTGCCCCTGCTGTACTGCAGCTCTACACAGCTCTGCAAGATCCCCCTGGCTGACAGTAACACACTCACACACATGCGCACACTCACATATACGCATGCACGCGCTCACACAGACACCCTGCATAATACACACTCATTGCTATCCAGACAGTTAGGATCTGCTCTGCCTACTGCTGCTGCTGCTGGGGGCTGTCTAATCTCTATCCTCACACACACACACACACACACACATTGATGATCAGACACATCTATCGTTCCCTACCTCTGCCCAACACCTCTATCATCCATCATCACATAACACATCCCCTCTTTCCACTTCTATTTCTCTTTCCTGTTTCTGTTCAGTCCACTCAATCACCGTTCAGGGGATCATCGTTCAGGGAATCACCATTCAGGGAATCATCGTTCAGGGAATCAAGGTCTCCTCTTTCAATCAAGAGGCAAATAACCTTTAGTGAGAGTGAGGAGGAAGAGGATGAGGAAGAAGAAGAAGAGGAGGAGGAAGAAGAAGAGGAGGAGGAGGAAGATGAGAAAAAGGGGAAGGTACAAAGTAGAAGCAAGTAGTTTGTAGAAGACCCTGAAGAAAATGGGTTGTGTAGTGTGTAGTGGACTTGGATCCATTGGTTGTTGTGAGCAGAGGATGGTAGCATATTGTCCCTGTACTAAAGGGGCAATGAAGTCCCATGGTAGTGAACACCCAGAGACCTTGTCAACTCATCACATGTATCGATCTCCATCTGCTCAGGGGCCAACGCTTCCTCTTCCCAAGCCAAAACCAAAGCCCACGCAGAAAAGTGAGAGCTATGAGGAGGAAGAGAAAAAGGAGAAAGAGAAAACAGTGTTGAAAGGGAAGAAGGCAAAGCAGAAGGTACAATGTACTGTATAAAGGAAGTAGTCCTCTCCTTATTAGACGTGTTGGCCTGTTTCCAGGCCTTAGAGAGCATTTGGTCAGACACACAGAGATGGTAGTTAGTTTGGCGCAGTACTCATGTTTACATATTATAATAAAACAAAGTATTTGTTGAATACTTGGCTTCAATGTTTTTGATGCTTATCATCATAGTTGTTGTAGTCTCAGGCCATATATTGGATGGATACCATACTATAATGTACTGTATCAGTCTTTAGTAAGTACTGTAGTTCCCATTAGACTAGGCCGAGGTTTCAATATTTTTTTCTCTCTTTTGTTATCTCCCAACTTAGTGAATAGTCTGTGAGTAGAATCAGTAGCATAGCCTATATCTGTGTGGGGTAGTGATGTTTTTACCTAGATATTCGGTTGGTGACTGTAAGACTGCTTACTGCTTAGCATGCCCGGTTTATCATACTGGAGAGATTTCCCTCTCAAAGACAAAAGCTTAGCGTAGCACCCTGTATTATATGCATATTCAACAGCGTTTAAGAAATATATAACCTTCAGCAGGGTTATCTTTTGATCAAGCCATCAATGTCTAGTGATTATTCACTAAATGTGCTAACGTGTTAGCAATTAGCATGTTTGACATTTCAGTTGAAGTACTACTACTATCAGTTTTTTGATAAGAGGTTTAGCAAAAAAAAATACAGCCCCGTATTATTGGCCATCTTACTCTTTTGTTCTATTACAAGATATATCCATTTCATTGTGTTCAAAAAAGAGACACCAACCTCGTATCCAAAGTGTTTTACTAGATCCTAGGCTAACCTTCTAGTAAAAAAAGACTTGCCTGTCAACTTTTCATTACGCAGCCCGCTGCGCCCTCCTGTAGACTCTTAAAAATGGTTCTTCACCCACATCTTCTTTAGTGTTGTAACCAAATAATGTCTCATTATTTGTTTTACAGATGAATCTTATGTTTTGAGAAAGTAGATAACAGTTTAATACTAACATATGAATTAGTATGAATCATTTAGGTTAAAAAAAAGTTGTATATTAAATGGTGTGGTCTGCTGCACATTCGAATTGAACAATATACAGCGTGTCCCACAAAATGTGTGTGTGTGTGTATATATATATACAGTTGAATTCGGGAATTTACATACACCTTAGACAACTACATTTAAACTCAGTTTTTCACAATTCCTGACATTTAATCCTAGTAAAAAGCCCCTATCTTAGGTCAGTTCGGATCACCACTTTTATTTTAAGAATGTGAAATGTCAAAATTATAGTAGAGAGAATGATTTATTTCAGCTTTTATTTCTTTCATCACATTCCCAGTGGGTCAGAAGTTTACATACACTCAATTAGTATTTGGTAGCATTGCCTTTAAATTGTTTAACTTAGGTCAAACGTTTCAGGTAGCCTTCCACAAGCTTCCCACAATAAGTTGGGTGAATTTTGGCCCATTCCTCCTGACAGAGCTGGTGTAACTGAGTCAGGTTTGTAGGCCTCCTTGCTTGCACACACTTTTTCAGTTTTTCAGGCTTTGTGATGGCCACTCCAACCCATTTGTGACCAAGCTTTAACTTCCTGACTGATGTCTTGAGATGTTGCTGCAATATATCCACATCATTTTCCTGCCTCATGATGCCATCTATTTTGTGAAGTGCACCAGTCTCTCCTGTAGCAAAGCACCCCCACAACATGATGCTGTACCTTGTACCTTTATTTAACTAGGCAAGTTAGTTAAGAACAAGTTCTTATTTTCAATGACAGCCTAGGAACAATGGGTTCACTGCCTTGTTCAGGGGCAGAACGACAGATATTTACCGTCAGCTTGGGGATTCGATCTTGCAACCTTTCGGTTATTAGTCCAACGCTCTAACCACTAGGCTACCTGTTGCCGTTCTTCGGCTTGCAAGCCTCCCCCTTTTTCCTCCGAACATAATGATGGACATTATGACCAAACAGTTCTATTTTTGTTTCATCAGACCAGAGGACATTTCTCCAAAAAGTACGATGTTTGTCCCCATGTGCAGTTGCAAACCATAGTCTGGCTTTTTCATGGCGGTTTTGGGGCAGTGGCTTCTTCCTTGCTGAGCAGCCTTTCAGGTTATGTCGATATAGGACTCGTTTTACTGTGGATATAGATACTTTTGTACCAGTTTGTTTCCTCCAGCATCTTCCCAAGGTCCTTTGGTGTTGTTCTGGGATTGATTTGCTCTTTTCGCACCAAAGTACATTCATCTCTAGGAGACAGAACGCGTCTCCTTCCTGAGCGGTATGACGGCTGCGTGGTCCCATGGTGTTTATACTTGCATACTATTGTTTGTACAGATGAACGTGGTACCTTCAGGCGTTTGGAAATTGCTCCCAAGGATGAACCAGACTTGTGGAGGTCTAAACATTTTTTTCTGAGGTCTTGGCTGATTTCTTTTGATTTTCCCATGATGTCAAGTGAAGAGGCACTGAGTTTGAAGGTAAGGCTTGAAATACATCCACTGGTATACACCTCCAATTGACTCAAATGATGTCAATCAACCTATCAGAAGCTTCTAAAGCCATGACACAATTTTCTGGAATTTTCCAAGCTGTTTTAAGGCACAGTCAACTTAGTGTATGTAAACTTGTGACCCACTGGAATTGTGATACAGTGAATTATAAGTGAAATAATCTGTCTGGAAACAATTATTGGAAAAATTACTTGTGTCGTGCACACAGTAGATGTCCTAACCGACTTGCCAAAACTATAGTTTGTTAACAAGAAATTTGTGACATTTTAATGACTCCAACCTAAGTGTATGTAAACTTCCGACTTCAACTGTACATAGTGGGGATGATAGCCTGGTTGTGCCCTGAGGCAAGGCTACATGGGCTCATACTGTGTGAGGGCGTCAACCGTGTGTGTGTGTGTGTGTGTGTGATTGTGTGTTCCACTCAGGGCTAAAGGCAGTGTGGTAACTGTAGATCTACACACACTGACCCCTCCGATGTTGAGGGGATATTAGCTATTAACATGCAGAATAGAGAGTGATAGGGAGGAGAGAGGCAGAGCAGCACACAGCTTCCCAGTGGACCCAGTGGTAAACGCACATCGAGCAAGCCTCTCGTGAAGCCATCCATGTTTCACTCCATCAGAGCAGGACATTTTAGAGAAAGTGGTGTGATCCACCAGAAGAATCAATTCCCATATGTCGATTTAATGTATGCTGTCGAGGGTTATAGTGTGGGACGGTGGCAGTGTCAACCAGTCTCCTCTTTTTCATTCGATATTCTATAAGGAATCCCTGTGACTTGACTGATTTCTTAACACCAGAAACCCATTTACTGCACTAACTTAACACAGCTCATGTCTCTCTGTCTACTCCTGTGTTGTGAGACAGCCCGTGAGGCTTTAGACTCCAGTGCACGAACCCCCTTGAGGATAGCAGACAGAGAGACAGTCCTGTGTTTACCCCACTTTACTATCCCTCTGCTTTTAATTCATTCATGCCTGTTGTACTCTCCCTGCGCTCTCCCCATCACTCAGTCAGCCCCAGTCACTCACAATTCACTACCCCTCCATCTCTCTGTCGCTTCGCTCGCTCACTTCTCTCTCTCCTGGGGGGAAAGGCAGCCTGCCTGGCCTACTTCTGTCTGTCTGTCCTCCCTCCCGCTGCGGTCGTATATCTGTCTGATGACATCGTCCTTCGACTCTGAAAGCTGCTGGCAAATCGATGACTGATTGTTTTTTATTCTCCCTCTCACCTCCACTCTCAATCTCTCCATTTTCCTTGTTGTTATATATCCTCCTGCTCCTGTTCCTCTCTTCTCTCTTTTATCCCCCTCCTCTCTCCCTCCGCCCTCTGTTTATCTCTTTCTCTCTCCCTCCTCTGTCTCGCCATTCCTCCTCTGTGTGTCCTCTATCCTCCTCCTTGTCAGCTCCAGGCTCCCAGTGTGAAGGGCTTTGACTTTGCCAAGCTGCACCTGGGCCAGCACAGTAAGGATGACATCATGGTAATCCAGGAGGCCGGCGCCCCCGGCCCTCCCCTGCCCAACCTCAGCTCCAAGGAAGCCGCATCAGAGTACGGCGAGGTCCCCACCCCTAAGTCAAAGGGGACCTCTGTCTCCTCCACCAAGGCCTCCCGCAGCGCACGCAGACGAGGAAGGTCAGTAGCCCCCACTGTGTGTGTGTGTGTGTCTGTGTCTGTCTCATTCACCTCAGCATGGAGATTCCAGTAGACAGGTTTTGAAAGATGTTCCATTCACAAAAGCCCATCTTAATCAATTATTAATGCAGTACACTAGACATTTGATGTATTTTGTTCAAGGGCTTTCCTTCTATAGAAATGCCATATAGTCTATATTTTAGAAGGTAATGGTTTGATATATTGTGATTGTTTTTTCTACTTTTTGATGCATTGTTGCTGAGCTTTGTTTTGTGTTTTGGTTTCTACCTTGTGCACATTGAGCGTGGGAAATGCGCTTCACAAATGAAATATTATGATACATAATCCTGGTAGAAAATGTAAAAGCAGTGACATATACAGTGGGGAGAACAAGTATTTGGCACACTGCCGATTTTGCAGGTTTTCCTACTTACAAAGCATGTAGAGGTCTGTAATTTTTTATCATAGGTACACTTCAACTGTGAGAGACGGAATCTAAAACAAGAATCCAGAAAATCACATTGTATGATTTTTAAGTAATTCATTTGCATTTTATTGCATGACATAAGTATTTGATACATCAGAAAAGCAGAACTTAATATTTAGTACAGAAACCGTGGTTTGCAATTACAGAGATCATACGTTTCCTGTAGTTCCTGACCAGGTTTGCACACACTGCAGCAGGGATTTTGGCCCACTCCTCCATACAGACCTTCTCCAGATCCTTCAGGTTTCGGGGCTGTCGCTGGGGACGTTCAGCTCCCTCCAAAGATCTTCTATTGAGTTCAGGTCTGGAGACTGGCTAGGCCACTCCAGGACCTTGAGATGCTTCTTACGGAGCCACTCCTTAGTTGCCCTGGCTGTGTGTTTCGGGTTGTTGTCATGCTGGAAGACCCAGCCACGACCCATCTTCAATGCTCTTACTAAGGGAAGGATGTTGTTGGCCAAGATCTCGCGATACATAGCCCCATCCATCCTCCCCTCAATACGGTGCAGTCGTTCTGTCCCCTTTGCAGAAAAGCATCCCCAAAGAATGATGTTTCCACCTCCATGCTTCATGGTTGCGATGGTGTTCCTGGGGTTGTACTCATCCTTCTTCTTCCTCCAAACACGGCGAGTGGAGTTGAGAACAAAAAGCTCTATTTTTGTCTCATCAGACCACATGAACTTCTCCCATTCCTCCTCTGGATCATCCAGATGGTCATTGGCAAACTTCAGACGGGCCTGGACATCCACTGGCTTGAACAGGGGGACCTTGCGTGCGCTGCAGGATTTTAATCCATGACGGTGTAGTGTGTTACTAATGGTTTTCTTTGAGACTGTGGTCCCAGCTCTCTTCAGGTCATTGACCAGGTCCTGCCGTGTAGTTCTGGGCTGATCCCTCACCTTCCTCATGATCATTGATGCCCCACGTAGTGAGATCTTGCATGGAGCCCCAGACCGAGGGTGATTGATCGTCATCTTGAACTTCTTCCATTTTCTAATAATTGCGCCAACAGTTGTTGCCTTCTCACCAAGCTGCTTGCCTATTGTCCTGTAGCCCATCCCAGCCTTGCGCAGGTTTACAATTCCACCCTGATGTCCTTACACAGCTTTCTGGTCTTGGCCATTGTGGAGAGGTTGGAGTCTGTTTGATTGAGTGTGTGGACAGGTGTCTTTTATACAGGTAACGAGTTCAAACAGGTGCAGTTAATACAGGTAATGAGTGGAGAACAGGAGGGATTCTTAAAGAAAAACTAACAGGTCTGTGAGAGCCAGAATTCTTACTGGTTGGTAGGTGATGAAATACTTATGTCATGCAATAAAATGCTAATTAATTACTTAAAAATCATACAATGTGATTTTCTGGATTTTGTTAGATTCCGTCTCTCACAGTTGAAGTGTACCTATGATAAAAATTACAGACCTCTACATGCTTTGTAAGTAGGAAAACCTGCAAAATCGGCAGTGTATCAAATACTTGTTCTCCCCACTGTACTTCCTTTCTGACCTACTGTGGACAGCTCAGTTCATTTTCTGTCCCATGACCCACACAGCAGGGTTAGCAGTTTGTGTAGAGTAGCCTATCCCTGGCCTCCCCACTGCCGAACCGTCACAGCTAAATCAGTGGTGTCAATACGTGATGGTCTATTCTCGTGAGACGGGAGAATGGTCGCTCTGACTGAAAGATCATTTCTCCTCGCTAATTGCTTCAGCTAATAGCAGATCATTTAGGCTTGAATGCAGGAGTGGCAGTCAGCACTCTGAATCTGGTGATGTGTGTGATAGTTTGCTGTCACATTGTCACTAATGTAGGGGATTAGAGCGGTAATGATTGAAAGAGAGGATTGATATTGACATGTCCTTGACTCTGGAGAGCTGCGCTACCAAGTTGGATAGGAACTTAATTATGCTGTCAATGGGAATAATCCTAGTGATAGATTATGACAAAAAACTTTTTTATTTTGAGAAAAAGCCATTACAAACGAATTTCCCCCTGGAATTGATTAATTAAAAACCACTATTAAAAGCACTGTTGTTTTCATTCTATATAGTATATAGAGCTTCAGAATTGTGTATACGTGTGTAAGCATGTTTGTGTGTGTGCGTGCTCGCGTGTTTGTACGAACATGACAAGTTTGTGTGTGGCTTTCCGGGGACAGGATCTCTCCATCGGACGGGGACTCCATGGTGAGTGCTGGGTCCAGTGATCGTGAGAGGGAGTCAGCCGAGGAGAACCTGAGAGCTATCGCCACGCCAAACGACAGCAAGCAGGCCCGCAAGATCCCCATCAATGTTTTAAATGGCAAGTGTCCATGGCAACATAGAGAGAAGAGGAGGCGGGGCAGGGGAGCAGAGAGGGAGAGAGGAAAAACATGGGAAATAGAGACTTGGAGGAAGAGAAACAAGCAACTGATAGACAGACCCGGAGTGAAGGAGGAACAGAGAGGGACAGAGAGCAAGAGAAGGGGGAGAGACTGAGTTAGCGTGAAAGCGAGGTAGGTAGTATGTCTGACAGTCTGTTGAAAGACCTGTGTAGTACCACTCTGGCCTGGTTGTTGGGTGTGTACACTGTGCAGACAGAGACCGAGACAACGCCAGCCAGGCACAGACTGAACCTGACTCACCACAGAGGAATGGCTCCAGCAGTACGACCTCAAAGCCCTTCCTCTTGCACGCTACAGTACTTACACACACACACACACACACTACCTCTCAGGGCTGCTACTCAACATGCTAAACAGAGGCTCCTTCGCTTCTCTCCACAGTCTAAATAGGCTTGGCTGAGGCCAGGAGACAGTTATCAGCACTGGAATTTCTTCTTCTAAATGACCCTCTGCTGTGGATGGTCAAAGACCTGACATAGCACTCAGAGTAGTGTATACACACCAGTGATGATGTAGTGCAGAGCGATGTCCGACTCCTCCAGTATTTGCTCTAAATGCCCTGGGTCTGCCGCTGACTTAGTCCCGTAGAAATGGTAGGGAGAGACTATATGGATATGTTTTAAACAGAATTACCTCATCATCTGTTTAACTTGAATCTTTCTGTCCGTTGTTTTCCCGTGACTTCACTTTCTCTGTCTTGTCTGCACTTTCTCTGTCTTGTCTGTTTTGGCTTTCAGGGAAGACTAGAATTGGTAAGAGTTTTGCTTTCTGTCAGTTCAACTTCTCTCGGTGTTGAAGTAGACATGAGGCTTTTGGGACCTGTAGCTGCTGTCTGTGTGACCGTGACGTGACGTCCGTTGTGTCGTGGTTGCTTTGTGTCGTGGTTGCTTTGTGTCGTGGTTGCTTTGTGTCGTGGTTGCTTTGTGTCGTGCTTCTCATCAATCACCACTATTCAGAAGTCAGATGTGTCGTCCCAGAGATGGGGAGCAATGAATTTTCTTGAACAACAGTAGTTTTAACGTTAGCTTTGCCATGAACTTGCCTTTTTCTTGTTGTAGCCCCCCCCCCCCCCCAAAAAAAAAACAACAACATTAGCTTACATTGGAATACATATATAAACATATCTTGACCATGTTAAAAGTAGTAATCTGATTGAATGCAGTTTCATGCCTGTGTAGTAAGTACACTGTTCAGTGTATCTATTTCAAAGGATCTGCCCCCTGGTGGTGAAAATAGTTGCATGACACCTGTAAGTTCTATCACAAACTTGCCTGGCTGTGATGTTGACCTTAGTCTTCCTCCCTGGTCCCCCTAAGGTCCTCCACCAATGAACGGCCATGATGAGCAGCTGTCGTCGGCCTCCATCTTCGAGCATGTGGACCGCATGTCCCGCTCGGCCGACGACAGCCGCCGCTTGTCCAATAAGATCCAGCTGATCGCCATGCAGCCCATGGCCTTCCCAGCCCGGCGCCACGGTGCCACTGTCAACGGTATCAATGGTAGTGGGCAAGAAACACACAGCATCTTCAACAAGGAGGTGAGACGCTGAACCTCTAGGACCCACTAACACCCTTCCTCAGACACATGTATGCAGGTTACAGTAATGAACAGTAGATTCATGAGTTTATTGATCCTCTCTAGTCTCCCCACTGTCTGGACATCCACAAGGGTTCTTCGGCTGTCCCCGTAGGAGAACCCTTTTTGGTTCCAGGTAGAACCCTTTTTTTGGTTCCAGGTAGAACCCCTTTTTTTGGTTCCATGGAACCAAAGAAGGGTTCTACCTGGAACCAAAAAGGCTTATTCAAAGGGTTCTCCAATGGCAGGGGTGTCAAACACATTCCACGGAGGACCTAGACAACCAGGTGAGGGGAGTTCCTTACTAATTAGTGTACAAGGGAGGAGCGAAAACCCACGGACACATGGCCCTGCTTGGAGTGAGTTTGACACCCGTGTTCTACGGGGACAGCCGAAGAACCCTTTAAGCTTCCAGATAGCACCTTTTTCTCTTAAGAGTGTACAGACAAAAGACTCACCTGTATAAATCAAGGTCAGATGAAGTGTGCAGTACGCATAGTAAAGCTGCATCTGGCCAAGTGAGTCACTGCAGTCATGTCTGGCTGTTGTTATTAAGACCCAGGTGGCGTTGAGGCACAAGTCTGAGATCGAGCACCACCGGAACAAGATCCGCCTGCGGGCCAAGAGGAAGGGTCACTATGACTTCCCTGCCATGGACGACCTGGTGGACAACGGTCTGACCACTGACCCCAAGGACCAGGACCACATCTACCACAAGGCCCAGATGCAGATCGACAAGATCCTGGACCCCGACATCCACATGGCCTCGCTGTTCATGGAGCCTAAAAAGAGGTCAGTTATTTGGGGTTTGGGAGGGGTAGGGTGCACACAGTGAGGGGTGTGCATGCGTGGTTGTGCAGTAAATGTACCTGAGCTGCTGTATGTTTCTCATAAAGGATACCACGATTCTGAACTTTTTCTCAAGAGAATGTCATCCAGCTTTTCTTCACTGATGACTGACACAGAAAATTCATTTTTGGAGCTGTACGCCCCCCCAGAAACATCTAGACTAATTTGCTTTGATCACTTTGAACTTGGGAAAAACTTCCAGTGTTTTTTGCAGTCACAATGAGGAAAGTCTCCTACCGGTAGGAGAGTAGTTGAGACAGTGGAAAAGTAGAAGGGAGTTTTTAAAAATGCACCTTCAGTTTGCTAACATTTTAGGGAGAAAGATAAAGATGTCTCCATTGAATAAAAAACCCTCACGTTTGATGTCTATTCAGATTGCCGGGCCTCCATTCCATTCCAAACGACCAGTAGATAAGAGTCCAGGCCTAAACCCTTTGATTCTGTCCCTGCGTCGGAAATAGCTCCCTATTTCCTATACAGTGCACTACTTTTGAGTGCAGCTTAACAGTAGTGCACTATATAAAGATTAGTGCCATTTTTAGACCAACTGGTCAAAAATAGTTAACTGTAGGGAATAGGGTGCAATTTCAGTGTGATTGTGGGTGTTTGTTTGCCCTTCCATAATACTGTATGTGCTGCTACTCTGTATTGACATCTCTCTCTCTCTCAGTGGCAGGGGGAGGCGTTCTCCCAAGCAGAAGAAGAAGCACCAGCTGAACGGCAGCCTGACGGACGCAGACAAGGACCGCCTCATCTCCAACGACAGCGACGGCACCTACAGGAAATACCCTGGGGTCAACAACGTGGCCTATGTGGTGGGTATACCTGTGGAGCATATTGTATACACACACACAATATAAATCTCAGTCAGAGAGTAAAAGGTGCTTTTATGTTGTCAACGGAGAGGAATGTCTTCTTGGTCGGGGTCCAGATGTAACATACATGAAACATTTCTGTTCCTTTTGGCGTTGTTACAAAAATATAACATAATCACATTTTTGTGATTAAAAAAAGTTAAATAACAATAATCATTTTTCATTTTATGTATCTATTTTTTCCAACTCCAAACTGATCTGAATGAATATTAGAGTCATGATGTGTATAATGACTTTGGCTAATGACCATCTTTCTCCTCCCTTCTTTACATTAGTAATACATGAGTCAAATCTAGTCTCTTATTGTTCCCAGTCGGACCCTGACCAGGCCCCAGAGTCCGGGACCCCCTCCCCCAACGACGACGTCTTCCTGGGCCCCAACTCGCCCCCTCCGGGGCATGCCCCTCCTCCGCCCCCCTACATGCCCCCCCAGCCCTCCATCGAGGAGGCCCGGCAGCAGATGCACTCTCTGCTGGACGATGCCTTTGCCCTGGTCTCCCCCAACTCCCAGGGCAGCACGGCCGGCCTCACCCAAACTGGTGTCAACTCCAACCTCCCCAGCTCCAGCCCCCCACCCCGCGGTGGAACCCGCCCCTGGGGCTCGTCTTACCCAGCACTCAGCCCCTTCTCCTCGGTGAGTCTGTATGGCCTCCCCCTCCACAGCTCTATTGATTCACTAACACCTCTGGGGACTACTGACAGCTCTCCTGCTTGGTCCTTGTCCTGCTACAGACGAGTGCAATTGACACCGAAGGGTGTCTCGTAAGTTTGAGGTTTTTGGGGGGGGATTTCACCGGCTTTCGTAAGCGTGAGGTGCAGCAGTGCACCGTTTTCCTAATGTAATATTGATAACAGTTACATACCTCCTTTACCTCGCCACTCAGGTTTTCACTGTCAGTTTGACTCTCCGCACAGACACACTGCATTTACAACATGTTCCGGTTGAATTAGATCTTCTTAGTTACTAATCAGTGAAGGAAGTCTCCGTCTGTCTCGCCCACCCAGCCCCCTGACCCTGACCCCTGACCCCACTCAACTCTACATTACTACAGCACATGAGACCTTCATGCAGCTGCACACTACTACAGTACATTGCGCGAGCCATACGTCTACAGTAATACTGTACATATGTTCCTAACAAACTCCTAAATCTTAGGACATGTGAGCTGCACAGCCCAACCATATGAGACGTAAAGGCTGCTGGAAGTTTGGTATGGTTATTTACCATAAGGCGCAACAAAACACTACAGTTACAGTCCTCTGTTTAACGTGCAATGCAGCAACCCGTTGACTGTGCTTAAAAAAAGAAAATGACCAGTTCGTAATTGCCCTCAAGGCGGTACCATGCTAATGAATTAAATGATAAGATACTGCATTGTGTTACGTGTGGTTATATGAGATTACTGCTATAGCGTGTGTTCCCGATTACACTGATCATATTAGGAAGATTTATAATATACATTCAAATGTGAGAAAGGAGCTGTTTATCATGAATGATATATATTAGGGAGTATTCAACCTCTTCAAACAAATACCAGCACTATATGTATAATACAATAATAGTGGATATGCCAGTGCTTTAAATGTACACTGCATTCCTTTCTTAAATATATAACCTTCTGCTGTTCAAAGTTGATTTTAGGACATGTGAGGCAAGAGCAGACCTTAATACATTTGATAAGAGCAAATAAAGGTTAGTCTCTTCAGCTTTCTTTATGAACATTTTCTTTGACCTTTCCTATTTTAGTTTTATAAAGTTCACTCCCAGTCATTTTAAATTCATACAGACGTCTTAGCAGAGTAATAGCTCTGTTGTCTAAAACCAGCCCAATAAAGACAGTTGGCTACCTCAGGTGTAGAGAGAGCTCTAAATTCATCTGTGCTCTCATAAAAGCCATTCTCAGTGCTTGTTCTGGTTCAGTGCATTAATGTGCTCTGAAAGGTCACTTTTAGAGCAGGAAAACAACATCCAGCTGAAACAAGAGAATCCCATAGGCTATTTCTCCATGTCTCCCAGCAAAACACCAAAGCTTAGTGTGCTGTACGATGGTAGACTATCATGGCGTAATGTAAAATTCAATCAACATACAGTGCCTTGCGAAAGTATTTGGCCCCCTTGAACTTTGCGACCTTTTGCCACATTTCAGGCTTCAAACATAAAGATATAAAACTGTATTTTTTTGTGAAGAATCAACAACAAGTGGGACACAATCATGAAGTGGAACGACATTTATTGGATATTTCAAACTTTTTTAACAAATCAAAAACTGAAAAATTGGGCGTGCATTATTCAGCCCCCTTAAGTTAATACTTTGTAGCGCCACCTTTTGCTGCGATTACAGCTGTAAGTCGCTTGGGGTATGTCTCTATCAGTTTTGCACATCGAGAGACTGAATTTTTTTCCCATTCCTCCTTGCAAAACAGCTCGAGCTCAGTGAGGTTGGATGGAGAGCATTTGTGAACAGCAGTTTTCAGTTCTTTCCACAGATTCTCGATTGGATTCAGGTCTGGACTTTGACTTGGCCATTCTAACACCTGGATATGTTTATTTTTGAACCATTCCATTGTAGATTTTGCTTTATGTTTTGGATCATTGTCTTGTTGGAAGACAAATCTCCGTCCCAGTCTCAGGTCTTTTGCAGACTCCATCAGGTTCTTCCAGAATGGTCCTGTATTTGGCTCCATCCATCTTCCCATCAATTTTAACCATCTTCCCTGTCCCTGCTGAAGAAAAGCAGGCCCAAACCATGATGCTGCCACCACCATGTTTGACAGTGAGGATGGTGTGTTCAGCTGTGTTGCTTTTACGCCAAACATAACGTTTTGCATTGTTGCCAAAAAGTTCAATTTTGGTTTCATCTGATCAGAGCACCTTCTTCCACATGTTTGGTGTGTCTCCCAGGTGGCTTGTGGCAAACTTTAAACAACACTTTTTATGGATATCTTTAAGAAATGGCTTTCTTGCCACTCTTCCATAAAGGCCAGATTTGTGCAATATACGACTGATTGTTGTCCTATGGACAGAGTCTCCCACCTCAGCTGTAGATCTCTGCAGTTCATCCAGAGTGATCATGGGCCTCTTGGCTGCATCTCTGATCAGTCTTCTCCTTGTATGAGCTGAAAGTTTAGAGGGACGGCCAGGTCTTGGTAGATTTGCAGTGGTCTGATACTCCTTCCATTTCAATATTATCGCTTGCACAGTGCTCCTTGGGATGTTTAAAGCTTGGGAAATCTTTTTGTATCCAAATCCGGCTTTAAACTTCTTCACAACGGTATCTCGGACCTGCCTGGTGTGTTCCTTGTTCTTCATGATGCTCTCTGCGCTTTTGACGGACCTCTGAGACTATCAAAGTGCAGGTGCATTTATACGGAGACTTGATTACACACAGGTGGATTGTATTTATCATCATTAGTCATTTAGGTCAACATTGGATCATTCAGAGATCCTCACTGAACTTCTGGAGAGAGTTTGCTGCACTGAAAGTAAAGGGGCTGAATAATTTTGCACGCCCAATTTTTCAGTTTTTGATTTGTTAAAAAAGTTTGAAATATCCAATAAATGTCGTTCCACTTCATGATTGTGTCCCACTTGTTGTTGATTCTTCACAAATACAGTTTTATATCTTTATGTTTGAAGCCTGAAATGTGGCAAAAGGTCGCAAAGTTCAAGGGGGCCGAATACTTTCGCAAGGCACTGTAAATAGCAATATTATGCTCCAGTCTTTTGTGTGTAAAGTGCTTTATCTGGATATATACTGTGTTAGTGGGTGATATCGGTTTTGATTGTACATGATCTGCACGCTTCAGTGAGGTCCCTGTAATCTTTACTTGTCCATCCCAGTGTCTGTGTGTCTTTGTCCTGACAAAATGTCTCTCTCCTCAGAGATACGCTGAGTTAGGAATGTCCCCTCCTTCAGTCCAAGGCTTACTACAGCGGTGAGTAGCTTACCATAGAGATACAATACCTACATCTGAAGTTGGAAGTTTACATACACTTTAACCAAATACATTTAAACTCAGTTTTTCACAATTCCTGAAATTTAATCCAAGTAAAAATTCCCTGTTTTAGGTCAGCTAGGATCACCAATTTATTTTAAGAATGTGATATGTCAGAATAATAGTAGAGAGAATGATTTATTTCCGTTTTTACTTCTTTCATCACATTCCCAGTGGGTCAGAAGTTTACATACACTCAATTAGTATTTGGTAGCATTGACTTTAAATTGTTTATCTTGGGTGAAACGTTTCAGGTAGCCTTCCACAAGCTTCCCACAATAAGTTGGGTGAATTTTGGCCCATTCCTCCTGACAAAGCTGGTGTAACTTAGTCAGGTTTGTAGACATCCTTGCTCGCACACGCTTTTTCAGTTCTGCCCACAAATTTTCTATAGGATGAGGTTAGGGCTTTGTGATGGCCACTCCAATACCCTGACTTTGTTGTCCTTTAGCCATTTTGCCACAACTTTGGAAGAATGCTTGGAGTCATTGTCCATTTAGAAGACCCATTTGTGACCAAGCTTTAACTTCCTGACTGATGTCTTGAGATGTTGCTTCAATATATCCACATAATTTTCCTGCCTCATGATGCCATCTATTTTGTGAAGTGCACCAGTCACTCCTGCAGCAAAGCACCCCCACAACATGATGCTGCCACTCCCATGCTTCACGGTTGGGATGGTGTTCTTTGGCTTGCAAGCCCACCTTTTTCCTCCAAACATAACGATGGTCATTATGGCCAAACAGTTCTATTTTTGTTTCATCAGACCAGAGGACATTTCTCCAAAAAGTATGATCTTTGTCCCCATGTGCAGTTGCAAACCGTAGTCTGGCTTTTTTATGGCGGTTTTGGAGCAGTGGCTTCTTCCTAGCTGAGCGGCCTTTTAGGTTTTGTCGATATAGGACTGGTTTTACTGTGGATATAGATACTTTTGTACCTGTTTCCTCCAGCATCTTCACAAGGTCCTTTGCTGTTGTTCTGGAATTGATTTGCTCTTTTCACACCAAAGTGCGTTCATCTCTAGGAGACAGAACGCGTCTCCATCCTGAGCATTATGACGGCTGCGTGGTTCCATTGTGTTTATACTTGCATACTATCGTTTGTACAGATGAACGTTGTACCTTCAGGCGTTTGGAAATTGCTCCCAAGGATGAACCACACTTGTGCAGGTCTACATTTTTTTTCTGAGGTCTTGGCTGATTTATTTTGATTTTCGCATGATGTCAAAGCAAAGAGGCACTGAGTTTGAAGGTAGGCCTTGAAATACATCCACAGGTACAATTGACTCAAATTATGTCAATCAGCCTATCAGAAGCTTCTAAAGCCATGACATAATTTTCTGGAATTTTCCAAGCTGTTTAAAGGCACAGTCAACTTAGTGTATGTAAACTTCTGACCCACTGGAGTTGTGATACAGTGAATTATAAGTGAAATAATCTGTCTGTAAACAATTATTAGAAAAATGACTTGTGTCATGCACATAGATGTCCTAACCAACTTGCCAAAACTATAGTTTGTTAACAAGGATTTTGTGGTGTGGTTGAACATTGAGTTTTAATGACGCCAACCTAAGTGTATGTAAACGTCCGACTTCAACTGTTTGTTATATAATGTAATAGTATGTGTAGCTAACTAACTCTGAAAGGATAGGAAGAGCATTTTCATTTTTCTTATGTTTACCCCCACGACTGTAGGCTACTTTGAGCCATACATTGAATCTATGGTCTCATATTCCCAGATCTTTCGTGGGGTGATGTTTTCCTTTGCGTGTGTCCATGCGGAGGGCAGGGACTTGTCCTCATACATGATTTTTTTTCATCTTTATTTTAGTAGTTTAATGCAGTGTGTCCCAACTCCAGTCCTCGAGTAACCCCAACAGAACACTTTTTTTGTAGCCTTGGACAAAAACACCTGATTCAACTTGTCAAGGGCTTGATGATTAGTTGACAAGTAGAATCAGCTGTGCTTGTCCGGGGCCACAACAAAAATATGTACTGTTGGGGGTACTCGAGGACCGGAGTTGGGAACCACTGGTTTAATTGATCCAGTCTCCTAACTGCCTAATAAAAGACAGAGATGGTGGCGATTTGCTTTGGTTGATCTTCTTTTGATTTACACACACACACACACACACACACACACACACACACACACACACACACACACACACTGAAACAATGACCGACGTCTGCAGCTGATGCACATCATAGAAGCTATGACGTTATACAATAGGACCTCTATTTGACATTTGTACTGTATTTCAGACAGGGCCAGGGCTCCAGCTACCTGCCACCAGGTGACCCAGGACATGTTGACCAGCTCCCCCCAGACAGCCACTATTCCACCAGGGGCCTGTACACTGAAGACCTCCCCTTCTCAGCCAGGCCACGACCAGTAGGGGGCACCACAGGTATGCACACACACACACACACACACACACACACACACACACACACACACACACAGCTCAACAGTCACTGGATGTATGTGTGTCTAACCCAGACCACTCACCTCTCTCCCATGAGCCTGTCAGCCTCAAACAGCCTAGTCTCTATTGAATTATTAAATAGTCTGGGTCTTGGTGTGCTGTGAGAGTTACACTAATATAAATGGACTCTGCCTTATGAAGTGCTGCTGCTGCACAGAGAGTGCATGTTAATTGAAGGAACTGCATCAAAGTGTATTACAGGCCAGTGAGGATTAAATGTCAGATATGCCTGAGGGTTGATATGTATGTTTTTGTGTGTGCGCGTGTTTGTCGGAAAAGCTGACCACAACTCCATTTTGTTGCTTCCAGCCTATAGACAGAAACTAAAACAGGAAGCTCCCGCGCTCAGGTCTGTTCAACGCTGGTCCGACCAATCTGATTCCACGCTTCAAGATTGCTTCGATCACGTGGACTGGGATATGTTCCGCATTGCGTCAAACAACAACATTGACAAATACGCTGATTCGGTGAGCGAGTTTATTAGCAAGTGCATCGGCGATGTCGTACCCACAGCAACTATTGAAACATTCCCAAAACAGAAACTGTGGACTGATGGCAGCATTCGCGCGAAACTGAAAGTGTGAACCACTGCTTTTAATCAGGGCAAAGTGACCGGAAACATGACCAAATACAAACAGTGTAGCTATTCCCTCCGCAAGGCAATCAAACAAGATAAGCATCAGTATAGAGACAAAGTAGAGTCGCAATTCAACGGCTCAGACACAAGAGGTATGTGGCAGGGTCTACAGTCAATCACGGATTACAAAAAGAAAACCAGCCCCGTCGCGGACCAGGATATCTTGCTCCAAGACAGACTAAACAACTTCTTTGCCCGCTTTGAGGACAATACATTGCCACTGACACGGCCCGCTACCAAAACCTGCGGACTCTACTTCACTGCAGCCACCGTGAGTAAAACATTTAAACGTGTTAACCCTCGCAAGGCTGCAGGCCCAGACCGCATCCCCAGCCTCATCCTCAGAGCATGCGCAGACCAGCTGGCTGGTGTGTTTACGGACATATTCAATCAATCCTTATCCCAGTCTGCGGTCCCCACATGCTTCAAGAGTGCCACCATTGTTCCTGTTCCCAAGAAAGCTAAGGTAATTGAGCTAAACGACTACCGCTCCGTAGCACTCACTTCAGTCATCATGAAGTGCTTTGAGAGACTAGTCAAGGACCATGTCACCTCCACCCTACCTGACACCCTAGACCCACTCCAATTTGCTTACCGCCCCTATAGGTCCACAGACGACGCAATCGCAACCACACTGCACACTACCCTAACCCATCTGGACAAGAGGAATACCTATGTGAGAATGCTGTTCATCGACTACAGCTCAGCATTTAACACCATAGTACCCTCCAAACTCGTCATCAAGCTGTGCAACTGGGTACTGGACTTCCTGACGGGCCGCCCCCAGGTGGTGAGGGTAGGTAACAACATCTCCACTCCGCTGATCCGCTGATCCTCAACACTGGGGCCCCACATGGGTGCGTTCTGAGCCCTCTCCTGTACTCCCTGTTCACCCACGACTGCGTGGCCATACACGCCTCCAACTCAATCATCAAGTTTGCAGACGACACTACAGTGGTAGGCTTGATTGCCAACAACGACTAGACGGCCTACTCGGAGGAGATGAGGGCCCTCGGAGTTTGGTGTCAGGAAAATAACCTCACACTCAACGTCAACAAAACAAAGGAGATGATCGTGGACTTCAGGAAACAGCAGAGCACCCCCCTATCCGACGGGACAGTAGTGGAGAGGGTAGTAAGTTTTAAGTTCCTCGGTGTACACATCACGGACAACTGAATTGGTACACCCACACAGACAGCGTGGTGAAGAAGGTGCAGTAGCGCCTCTTCAACCTCAGGAGCCTGAAGAAATTCGGCTTGTCACCAAAAGCACTCACAATTTTTTAAGATGCACAATCGAGAGCATCCTGTCGGGCTGTATCACCGCCTAGTACGGCAACTGCTCCGCCCACAACCGCAAGGCTCTCCAGAGGGTAGTGAGGTCTGCACAACGCATCACCGGGGGCAAACTACCGGCCCTCCAGGACACCTACACCACCCGATGTCACAGGAAGGCCATAAAGATAATCAAGGACAACAACCACCCGAGCCAATGCCTGTTCACCCCGCTATCATCCAGAAGGCGTGGTCAGTACAGGTGCATCAAAGCAGAGACCGAGAGACTGGAAAAACAGCTTCTATCTCAAGGCCATCAGACTGTTAAACAGCCATCACTAACATTGAGTGGCTGCTGCCAACATACTGACTCAACTCCAGCCACTTTAGCAATGTAAAAATGTATGTAATAAATGTATCACTAGCCACTTTAAACAATGCCACTTCATATAATGTTTACATACCCTACATTACTCATCTCATATGTATATACTGTACTCGATACCATATATTGCATCTTGCCTATGCCGTTCTGTACCATCACTCATTCATATATTTTTATGTACATATTCTTCATTCCTTTACACTTGTCTGTATAAGGTAGTTGTTGTGAAATTGTTAGGTTAGATTACTTGTTGGTTTTTACCGCATTGTCGGAACTAGAAGCACAGGCATTTCGCTACACTCGCATTAACATCTGCTAACCATGTGTATGTGACAAATAAAATTTGATTTGATTTGTGCGTGCATCTGTTTGTAGGTGCCCAGCTCCATCACCTGACCCAGATGGGTCTTGGGAGCCGGATCAACGGGGGGTACCCGGCGGGGAGCAGGGCCCCTCCAGGTCAGACTGGAGGTTCGGGGTGGGGACCGTATGCTGACGATGACTTCAGACCCACCAGAGACCCTGTGAGTCCTGATCTGACTTCACACCTCCTTATGAGACTTACTATACCTTCGTTTTTAATCCTTTCCTCTTCCAGCTAGCCTCTCTAGATCTCCAAATATACTGTACAATGGCATGCTCTTGTTCTTCTGGACTCTATGTTGCTGCATATCAATTTGAGTTCTGTAGTTCTTAATTTGATCACCCTGTTGCAAGAGAACTTGCCTGGAACCCAGGAAATGGAAAAAGTGTGATGTATTTGAGGTTTAAAAAGGCTTCTGGGTCCTCCCGGTTGGCTAGCTGTGCCACCAGAGATTCTGGGTCCGAGTCCAGGCTCTGTCGCAGCCGGCCGTGACCGGGAGGCCCACAATTGGCCCAGCGTCGTCCGGGTTAGGAAGGGTTTGGCCGGCAGGTATATCCTTGTCTCATCGCGCACTAGCGACTACTGTGGTGGGCCGGGTGCAATGCACGCTGACCAGGTCGCCAGGTGTACGGTGTTTCCTCCGACACATTTGTGCGGCTGACTTCCGGGTTGGATGGGCATTGTGTCAAGAAGCAGTGCGGTTGGTTGGGTTGTGTTTCGGAAGACACATGGCTCTCGATATTTGCCTCTCCCGAGTCCGTACGGGAGTTGCAGTGATGAGACAAGACTGTAACTACTACCAATTGGATACCACGAAATTGGGGAGAAAAAAAATACAATTATATATATATATATATATATATATATATATATATATATATATATATATATATATATATATATATATATATATATATATATATATATATATAAAAACCTTAAATGCTTCTGAAGTTTGTAATTTTCACTTTGAAATGTCAGAAGAAAAATGTATCTCACCACCTGGATTTGGTCTTATGTAGCACAATTTGAAATTGTGTTTTTTTTACATTGGATAAAAGCAGAGACTCAGAGCTACAAAATGGTATATCACTACAGTTAAGGAACAAAGGGAAAGTAATTCTGCTTTGAAAGTTGATAAACTTGTAAACTCACTTGAGAAAATGGCCTTTGAATATTTTGGTATCTAGGTGAAGAGCTCTTCTTTGTCTACAACCATTCAGCATTAACCTCTCTGGGATATGTGGAGCGTCCCACCTGGCCAAAAGCCATGGAAAATGCAGAGCACCAAATATAAATAAATTACTATAAAAATCAAACTTTCATTAAATCACACATGCAAGATAGCAAATTAAAGCTACACTTGTTGTGAATCCAGCCAACGTGTCAGATTTCAAAAAGGCTTTTCGGCGAACGCAAACGATGCTATTATCAAACGATGCTATTATTAAAAGAGAGAAAGCATATTTCAACCCTGCAGGCGCGACACAAAATTCAGAAATACAAATATAATTCATGCTTTACCTTTGACAAGCTTCTTTTGTTGGCACTCCAATATGTCCCATAAACATCACAAATGGTCCTTTTGTTCGATTAATTCCGTCGATATAAATCCAAAATGTCCATTTACAAAGGAATAACCTCAACCAATTTCTAAAGACTGTTGACATCCAGTGGAAGTGATAGGAACTGCAAGAAGGTCCCTTAGAAATCTGGATTCCCAATGAAAACCCATTGAAAAGAGAGTGACCTAAAAATAAAAACTATCTGAATGGTTTGTCCTCTGGGTTTCGCCTGCTAAATAAGTTATGTTATACTCACATACACGATTCAAGCAGTTTTAGAAACTTCAGAGTGTTTTCTATCCAAATATACTAATAATATGCATATCTTATCTTCTGGGGGTGAGTAGCAGGCAGTTGAATTTGGGCATGCATTTCATCCGGATGTGAAAATACTGCCCCCTGTCACCAAGAAGTTGGGGCGGCAGGGTAGCCTAGTGGTTAGAGCGTTGGACTAGGAACCGGAAGGTTGCAAGTTCAAACCCCCGAGCTGACAAGGTCAGCCACTGTTCCTAGGCCGTCATTGAAAATAAGAATTTGTTCTTAACTGACTTGCCTAGTTAAATAAATAAATAAAATAAAGTTAAGCTTTAGACCCACCCATCTCGTTTTGCTCTCGGAGCGTTCAGAGCACACACTTGACGCAGTGCGGTTGGTTGGGTTTTGATTTGTTTACCTCCGGATAACATGAAAACAGCCTAACCAGCTCTGCTGGCATTAATTTCATTATGCTTTTTTGCCGACTTTTACTGACTCTGGCCATATTCAACGGGTGTTGTACACTTTAGCCTAAGACATGTAGCTAGCTAGCTAGGTCAAGAATGAACCTAGCTGTAAGGTCACACACGCCATGTAACGTTAGCTAACGAGCCAGTTAGCTAGTTAAACAACAATGAACATAGTGCCAAATCATGTCCTTACTTAAAAAAAAGGTTTATGTAACCTTTATTTAACTAGGCAAGTCAGTTAAGAACAAATTCTTATTGACAATGATGGCCTACCAGGGAACAGTGGGTTAACTGCCTTGTTCTGGGGCAGAACAACATAATTTTACCTTGTCAGCTCGGGGATTCAATCCAGCAACCTTTTGGTTACTGGCCCAACGCTCTAACCACTAGGCTACCTGCTGCCCCTGAACGTTACGTGTACGTTACTACCCTGTATGAATCTGCTGGAAGCTAACCAACCAGGTTACATGTTAGCTATCTAACATTAACTAGCAAAGCAAACAGTTTTGGGATACGAATAATAACGTTATACATGTAACGTTAGCTAGGGAGCTAGCCATAGCTAGCTAGCTAACAGTACACTTTAGCTTAAAACATGTAGCTAGCTAACTAGGTAAACAATGAACCTAGCTCGGAAAATAACGTGTAAGATCACACACGTCACGTAACTTTAGCTAACGAGCCAGCCAGCTAACATTAGCTAGTTAAACAACAATGAGCATAGTGCTAAATCATGTCGTTACTACCCTGCATGAATGTGCTGGGAGTTAATCAACCAAGTTCAATTTTAGCTAGCTAACATTAGGCTTTAACTAACAAAGCAAACGGTTCTGGGATACAAATAATAACGTCATACACGTAACGTTAGCTAGGGAGAGCCGGCTTATGTTAGCTAGCTAGCTAACAGTACACTTTAGCTTGAAATGAAACCACTTTATGTCAAAATTAGAAACGTGTAATATCTGAAAATGTAGCTAGCTAGACTATCAGACTATCTTACCCGCATACATCATCATGCATGATGAACGCGTCTCCCTGTCACGGATGCTATGCCACGTTTGCCCTTAGTTTGTTGATGTAATCTGGAGACAGGTGTTTTTTCTCTTTAGCTATTATACTCTAATTCCACTGATTTCAAATCTTGATCCTCCAGAAAGTGGATAGCAACGTTTATGCAGCTCCATTACACTACACATGTTTTTAATGCCGCGCTTGACAGGATTACCAACCAGTTCAAATAGACAGAAGCATTCTATGTGGGAGACCAATCCGAACTTCTGTCTCGGCATGTCCAGCCCACTCATTATCTCAGCCAATCATGGCTAGTGGGAAGGTTGCTGACTTTTTTCTTTGGCTTAACCAACAAGGCTCATAATTTAACAATTGTATTCACATTTACAGATGGCATACAAGTTTGTTATTAACCTCTAGCGTCGAGCAATCCCGCATCCGGGAGCGTAATCATAGCCTCAAGCTCATTACCATAACGCAACGTTTCCTATTCATGAAAATTGCAAATGAAATTAAATAAATATATTCAAACACAAGCTTAGCCTTTTGTTAACAACACTGTCATCTCAGATTTTCAAAATATGATTTTCAACCAAAGCTACACAAGCATTTGTGTAAGAGTATTGATAGCCTAGCATAGCATTAAGCCTAGCATTCAGCAGGCAACATTTTCACAAAAACAAGAAAAGCATTCAAATAAAATAAATTTACCTTTGAAGAACTTTGGATGTTTTCAATGACGAGACTCTTAGTTAGATGGCAAATGTTCATTTTTTCCAAAAATATTATTTGTGTAGACGAAATAGCTCTGTTTTGTTCATCACGTTTGGCTAAGAAAAAGACCGGCAAATGCGGCACTTCCTGATTGGATTTTTATCTGGGTTTTTTCTGTAACATCAGTTCTGTGGCACTCACAGACACTATCTTTGCAGTTTTGGAAACGTCAGAGTGTTTTCTTTCTAAATATGTCAATTATATGCATAGTCGAGCATCTTTTCGTGACAAAATATCTTGTTTAAAACGGGAACGTTTTTCATCCAAAAATTAAAATAGCGCCCCCTATATCCAAGAAGTTAAGGCACATAAAAGTTCACATGTTCCATTTATTTTTTTATGCTAAAATGGCTCTCCTGTGAAGTCGTGACTTGCGACAAACGCCTAGTTTCCTGGAACGGGTCACAAATGTCCATGAATTATAATCCACATAATATTTCACATTTCCTGTTGCTGTTGCTGCAGAATCATTTTCCTGCTGTAGCAAACTGGTGCAAATTAACATCCTGCATTTATAGTTATTTTACCTCCTAGCTGTCAATCTGTAGAGATGAACGTTCCCATGATCTATTGAGAACTGTAGTGAAATAAGCAATGTAAAAACACACACTTTCCTATTTTCTCCTAAAACTTCTTTCTCTTCTCTTTTTTCTGTCCCTCCTTCCCTGTTTGCGTCAGGTTCTTCTGGGCTACCCTGATTACTCCTCCTCCTCTATGTTCCAGATGCCAAGTAGAAGTGCACTAAGGGAGCCCTCATCCCCCCTGGCCCACCTGGACACACACACAACCGGATTCGGCTACCCTCCAGAGGAGTCCTCCTCTCCCCCCAATCACTCCTCTGCTTCCCTCATCAAGGCCATCAGGGAGGAGCTGTTGCGCCTCTCCCAGAAACAGCAAGCCGTGCCCAGCTACCACAGCTGATCACAGATGGCCTCCTCTGGTCCTCACTGAACCTTAACCTCTAATACTACATCCACCAGTCATACCACTGCCCCTGCCTGCCTGCTCCAACCTAGCAATGCTTCCCATGGAAGTTCCGTTGTACAGGAGGAGAAAGACAAGACCGTACTGTCTTGGGGCGGCAGGTAGCCTAGCGGCTAGAGCATTGGGCCAGTAACCGAAAGGTTGCTGGTTCGAATACCCGAGCCAACAAGGTGAAAAATCTGCTGATGTGCCCTTGAGCAAGGCACTTAACCCTCATTTGCTCCAGGGGCGCCATACTAAAATGGCTGACCCTGTAAAACAACACAGTTTATTGCACCTATCTGCTGGGCTGGGTAGAATGAGGAGGTTGTTTCATATGCCAGCTGGTAGCGTAAGCATGGCTAGAATCATTATATGAATGAACTGTTCTCTAGGCTCTGGATCTTAGCCTCTGGCTTTCTTAACCCAGACTGTCCTATGGCATACAGTACACTGGACCAAGTGACCCTAGTGGTTAGAGGGAGAAGGTGAATGGTCCCTTGCTCTCCAGCGTTGGCCAAGGTATCTCTGCCAAAACCTGGCCATGACCGCTGATCCTAGCCCAGTTTTTTATTTGAGGTGTTGTTGCTTTCTTTTCTTTTGAAACAGCATTCTAGACTCTCTGTGTGACGATAATAAGCAATGTGGTTTGATTCTCTCATCCTGCCTTGACATCCTAACAACATTTTACCCTACAGTGGAATTTCTCTACCAGTTGGACATCTGTCATTTAGGCTCAAACATTGATACCTATGTTACCTTTAACAATGAGGCATCTTACCATTACCATGAGGTATATTTTAGTTTTTTGAAGAGCTTCTTACTTCACCTCCATCTTCCTTTGGTGCTTCTTTCTACGCTTTGTGTTTTCCGTCATGATATTGATATGCGCAACTCTGTCAAAACACGCCCCCCCCGGTGCAGGATTACATTGTTTTCCGCCACGAGCCACACAATGCCTTGTGTTATGACAGCGTGAGGGAGTTCAACGGTCTCCATCTACTGTACAGCTCAAATCAGAGTTCAGAGCAGACAACACTGGATACAGACTCACAGAGACCCGCAATAAACAGACTGCAGCAACTCCCATGCAGAACTTTACCGATGCAGTCGTGGAACCAGTGATATTTAATGACAGAGCACTGCTAGGTTTAGTCTGTAACTCGCCCCACTCTACGTGAGCCTCGTTTAGATTTTGTGTTGCTTCAGCACAATGTCCACGTTTGTCCTAATATATCCAGGTTACTGATGATGCTACCGTATTAATATTAAGACTCTTTAAATACCCATGTATGGTAAACTACGCTCAACAAAAATATAAACGCAACATGCAACAATTTCAAAGATTTTACTGAGTTACAGTTCATATAAGGAAATCAGTCAATTGAAATGAATTCATTAGGCCCTAAAATCTATGGATTTCACATGACTGGGAATACAGATATGCATCTGTTGGTCACAGGTACTTAATAAAAAGGTAGGGGCGTGGATCAGAAAACAGTCAGTATCTGGTGTGACCATCATTTGCCACCACATCTCCTTCACATAGAGTTGATCAGGCTGTTGATTGTGGAATGTTGTCCCACTCCTCATCAATGACAGTGCGAAGTTGCTGGATATTGGCTGTAACTTGGAAGAAACTGTCGGACACGTCAGTCCAGAGCATCACAAACGTGCTCAATGGGTGACATGTCTGGTGAGTATGCAGGCCATGGAAGAACTGGGACATTTTCAGCTTCCGTGAATTGCGTACAGATCCTTACGACATGGGGCCGTGCATTATCGTGCTGAACAGAGGTGATGACGGCGGATGAATGGCACGACAATGGGCCTCAGGATCTCTGTGCATTCAAATTGCCATCGATAAAATAAAATTGTGTTCGTTGTCCGTAGTTTATGCCTGCCCATACCATAACCCCACCACCACCATGGGGCACTCTGTTCACATCAGCAAACCACTAACACTTGATGCCATACACGCTGTCTGCCATCTGCCTGGTACAGTTGAAAGCGGGATTCAGCCACAAAGAGCACACTTCTCCAGCGTGCCAGTGGTCATCGAAGGTGAGCATTTGCTCACTGAAGTCGGTAACGACACCGACCTGCAGTGAGGATGGTGAGGATGACAAGCAGGCTGATGAGCTTCCCCTGAGAGGTTTGACAGTTTGTGTGTAAATTCTTCGGTTTTGCAAACCCAAAGTTTCATCAGCTGTCCGGGTGGCTGGTCACAGATGATCAAGATGGTGAAGAAGCCGGATGTGGAGGTCCTGGGCTGGTGTGGTTACACGTGGTCTGCGGTTGTGAAGCCGGTTGGACGGACTGTCAAATTCTCTTAAACAACAGTGGAGGCAGCTTATGTTAGAGCAATGAGCATTCAATTCGCTGACAACAGCTCTGGTGGACATTCCTGCAGTCAGTATGCCAATTACACACTTCCTTAAAACTTGAGACACCTGTGGCATTGTGTTGTGTGACAAAACTGCACATTTTAGAGTGGCCTTTTACTGTCCTCAGCACAAGGTGCTGTTTAATCAGCTTCTTGATATGCCACACCTGTCAGGTGGATGGATTATCTTGGCAAAGGAGAAATGCTCACGAACAGGGATGTAAACTAATTTTAGAGAAATTAGCTTTTTGTGTGTATGGAAATATTTCATTTCAGCTCATGAAACATGGGACCAACACTTTACATGTTGCGTTTATATTTTTGTTCAGTATAGACAGTAGGACCACAGTATTATAGTTGTTCTCTATATATTATACTAAGGTCATTTATTGAGCGCACAGGACCAAATATGTATAATCATTAATTTATGAATTCATTTGTAGCATTTTATAATGTTTTCTGACCGGCAGGCCTAAATCAAAATGATTGACAGGACTGTACTAGGGAATTGCAGTGTCTTCTCTATTTTATGAAGTGGATAGATTCGACCACGCATTCTTATCTATTCAATGCACTGTATACAGATTACTGGGTGCACCTTGGCTTTTCCCAGTGAATATCCTGCAGGCCACACCAACTCAAATGTAGTTGAAAGATTCATAGGTCATTCAATGAAAGATTCATAAGGTCAGGTCAATGAAGCATTGTATTGCTCAAGGAAATGCTGTCTTTTCCCTGCTGAAAAAACAGGGCCAGTGGTCACACACTGTCAGTCTAGGGTTATTCTCATTTCATTTCCTCCTTTTTCAATGCAGTATTGAAATGTGTGACGCTGTTCTTTTCCCACCACATTTTCAGAGTTTGAAAGGAATCTGAAACTCATGTACTGTATTGTAATTATTCAACGTTTACTGTTCACAGTTAACCTGTCAGCGTCAGATGTGTTGTGTTTTTTATTCTTGGATGACCTTGCCTCATGTTTTTTTTTGTTCCTCCTCGATGTGTCTTTGTTCAGTATTTTTGTAATTTAATTTAGTTTCGATTACATTTGAAGGAAACTCCCCACACATTGCTATGCTGTGGGGATTGAAGCGATATTTTATTTAAATGAAATAAAATAGAAAGTATTGATTTTGGTTGCAGGGTTGGAGAAAAAAAACGACATTTATTCACTGACTTGGACAAAGTAATAATATACCAGTGTTGAAGATTGTCCCAAATATGTCCCAAAGGTTACCGCCATAACAAACGGAGAAAATATGGAACCAAACTGCACCAGCTACTGTCATGTACAGCAGACACACACTACTTACTATCCCACTTAGCATATACTGGTTGAATCAACATGGTTTCCACGTCATTACAATGAAATTAGGTTGAACCAACATGGAATAGATGTTGAATGAACGTTTCCAACATGTGCCTTATGGATCCGCCCTCCCTTTGATGGTCTCCCACTAATGTCTACCATCCTGTCTCACACTGCCTGCCTGTCTGTCTGTCAGATGGAGTCTTAACCAGGCTCTGTTCACTCCAACAAGCACTGACTGTATGGGATCATAGTACAGTACTGTATGGCATTTTGCAACTACTGTAGTTGGAAGGTTGTTAAAAGGATTTTCTCTGAACAATGGTTCTATTGGTCTTAGCAGGTGATGCTACAGTATGTCGTCGTTAATTAAGCACAGTGCTTATTTAACACTGTTTCTGGATGTAGTCGAAGATATAGTCCCATGCAGTTGGATTGTAAACTGAGTTACCTGAAGTGATTTCACCTCTGGTTGGTGTGATTGGCTTCGATCACGGCACTGTACTGTACTGTACTGTTCTGTACTCTGTCTCCACCTGCTGGTATTGTAACCCCACTGCGCCTCATGTCGTTCATGTGTTTTTTTCCCCCTTTAGTTTGGCTGTTGTGTCTTGTTGTATTGTGAAGGTCATACTTTATGTTGGCTGGCCCAACTATGTTTTACATGTTTATTTGTAGAGTTGCATGTGTCATTCATGTAAGGCTGTGTGTGGTTTGTTTTCCATTTGTGTTGCCCACGCTGTTCTGGAAAAAAATGATAGCTTTTAAAAACCGATGAAACCTAAGTTGCATGTGTCCTAAGTTATTTCATACTGTATTCTAACGCCATGCGTCTTACATGCAACAATGATTAGGGAGCAAAACATTGCATTCTCACATATCTGCTTATTGTTTACATTTTTTGTCCTCTTGAAGTAGTTTTGTCAAATTATCATTATTTATTTTGCCGAGCACACCATTTCTCTGTGTATGCAGTTTATTTGTTATTACAATTTTCTTAGCGGTGCTGTTTCCTCCTAGGGGAGGTCCATCAAATTGTGTTTTTCATAGGCTACTGCAATAGTCTGAAGATAATAAGTACCAGATTCAACCACAGGGTGGTGCCATCTCATAACAAAAGACCATGTGGTGAGCTTTGTTCAGTTCTAATCAAAGAGAATGCTCCTCTGTTGCAGATGATGTCATCGCTCTTGCGAGACAGGTGAGTGTGTGTGGCATAATTTACCACCGAAACTTGAGAATGCATACAATATTCTCATCCAGCAGTTTTTGAAGTTTCACTGTTGAAAAGCAATATCCCCCTGTTTAAATACAGCAAAGTACACACTGCAAACTTCAAGGACTAGGGCATTCAAGGAGTTGGTCTGATGGGAATTAGTGATGTCATCGGCCTCCACCCTTGCTTGCCGGAACAATAGAGGATGAGTAGACCATTAAATATTTTAGACAATGGCAACAATGAGGAAGTGATGAGAATGGGTTATGTATGAATGGTTGAAAGAGCATAAGGAACTGTAACCTCCAGGCATCATAATGCCATTTTCAACCATAGTGATAAACAATGTAGGTGGAAAGGTGCTGAGTTGAATTATAAACAAAATGGTGGTTGTGTTGCAATTAATAGAATTGTCATAAGAGACTTGTGGAACAAGCAAAGGTGTCAATTGATGACTGTTTAAAATGTAAGACTGTATGCATTGTTAGCAATGTAAATCCATTCCACTCACCGCTAAATCAACCCAAGCCTACCAGAAGTTGGTTTACTGTAGGGCAATTCCCCATGCTTCATAAACAACAGGTGTAGAATAACAGTGACTTTTTTAACTTAAATCTATTAATTCAGTCGTGAATTCATGTAATTAGCTGAGACTAAGATTTTTCACTTTAAAATGTATTCCAAACAAAAACCATTGATTTCAAAGTATACCAAACCATACACTAAGACTACTGTGAATAATCTACACAGCATGACCTTGGGACTATAAGGTTCTATCTGCGCAAATCATAGCTGAGATATTGAGCATCAAGGTTTTCACATCCCAGATCTCAGAACTGTTCTCTAGTGAATTGTTCTTTCATGGATCATTAAGGTCCTGACCTTGAAGGTACCTAAAAAGTATCAAAATCCTGAGACATTTGTTAATCTGTTTTTTAGGGGGGGGTGTAATTGCAGATAGGTTCTATCTGACACTTCTGAATTAGACATGTTCAGTTTTGAAGAAAACTGTAGCTATTTGAATACATCAATTATAAATAACACTATTTTACCAAGAAAGAGTCAAAACAGATCATCAAATACGTTAAGAAATGTATTATAATCATAAAACGAATAACTGTCATCACTGAACAACGATGTGACAGCAACGAATCACTGGGCACAGACGTCAATTCAACGTCTATTCCACGTTGGCTCAATGTAATTTAATTTAAATAATGCGGAAACAACGTTGATTCAAGCAGTGTGCCCAGTGGGATGTGTTTTGATTGGTCAGTCTATTTGTTCAGGCTTGTGATTGGATTGCAGTTCAAATGGGTTTAGACAGATAGAACTTGCTAGTTTATCTTTTTTCCCCCGCTACAAATATACTTATAAAAAAAAATAACTTCAGAGATATATTAACAACCATCAATTATATGTGCCTAACTAATGCAAAAAAATATATATTAAATATCTGCTACTAATTAAGATTCAAAGATTCGATTTTGGTTATGGAACTAATGCTACCTCTCCTGGCTCTTACCATAATTCTGTTACAAGGTGTGAATCTACTTCACTTGCTGAGTGAAGTGAAGTGAAGTGGATTTACACCTTGTAACAGAATTATGGTAAGAGCCAGGAGAGGTGGCATTAACTGAAGAGAGAGGTAGAGAGTGACACTTGCGTTGACCACCAGACAGAAAGAGAAAGAAAACAGTTATGAGCTGAACATAACAGTATACCATTGGAAGGAAGGACTGTAGTAGGTGACTTAACTGTGATTCGTGACTACTATGATTTCCAATTGTAGCCAATTCAATTGCAGGAATTCCATTAATGATTTATTTGTGGTAATTCAGTTACTGATTTTTTTGTTATCGCTTAATAATTCATACAAATAAAAAAAGCAGAAGGCAAATAATAAGTATAAATGTTGATATTAGTTGGCAGGGGTCTTTACTTCAAAAGTATTATGTTTTGATGTATTTTTAATACCTTTTAAGACTTTTCTGGTCGATGTTTTCTAAGACCCCTTTTCCATCTGTTTATCCACAAATCACATCTTTACTTATGCCTCATTTTTAAGATGGAAAATGGTTGAAAAATGTATCTACAGTAGGCCTTTATTTACCAAAAATAAACACTCTTCGCTTTGATTAGACACCCTAGAGGCTCCACATCTTCATCATCCTCCTACTCTTCATCAGTGTCCTCACCCTCAGCCTCTCTGAGTCTCTTGTAGAACTTAGCGATGCGCCTCGTTGAGGTAGCAGGCCAGAAGCCATTTCTGCTGCTCAGACAGGAGAAGGTTGTAGTACTGGATCCCAGCTGTCTGTCTGCATTACAGTTGAATGGCGGGGAACCCGTTTACCGAGATTTACCGCCCAAAACCACTCACCTTTCCTGGTAAATAACTGCAAGAAACAGGTAAATTATAATAAATGATTTATATGAACACCATCACGTGACATGGAACTGTTGAATGATATGTGATGCCTAAATCTGGCTTCTCTAGGGCCTTATCTCTGCATGATCAGTCATCAATGCTCAGGGTGGGGACAGACATCCCATCTCAGTATGGAGCGCAGTTCACAATGCATGTAGACATATCATCTCATGATAGTAAGTTATTTTCTTGTGACAGGTAGGCCTACATTTGATGCAGCATAGCCTATGACACAGTAACATAAGGACCGAATGCACGTCTAAATGTACACATCTCCATCTCTCTTTCGGTCAAAACACCAGTCTCAACGTCAACAGTGAAGAAGCGACTCCGGGATGCTGGCCTTCTAGGCAGAGTTGCAAAGAAAAAGCCATATCTCAGACTGGCCAACAAAAATAAAAGATTAAGATGGGCAAAAGAACAGAGACACTGGACAGAGGAACTCTGCCTAGAAGGCCAGCATCCCGGAGTCACCTCTTCACTGTTTACGTTGAGACTGGTGTTTTGTGGGTACTATTTAATGAAGCTGCCAGTTGAGAGGCGTGAGGCGTCTGTTTCTCAAACTATACACTCTAATGTACTTGTCCTCTTGCTCAGTTGTGCACCGGGGCCTCCCACTCCTCTTTCTATTCTGGTTAGTGGCAGTTTGCGCTGTTCTGTGAAGGGAGTAGTACACAGCGTTGTACGAGATCTTCAGTTTCTAGGCAATTTCTCACATGGAATAGCCTTCATTTCTCAGAACAAGAATAGACTGACGAGTTTCAGAAGAAAGTTCTTTGTTTCTGGCCATTTTGAGCCTGTAATCGAACCCACAAATGCTGATGCTCCAGATACTCAACTAGTCTAAAGAAGGCCAGTTTTATTGCTTCTTTAATCAGAACAACAGTTTTCAGCTGTGCTAACATAATTCCAAAAGGGTTTTCTAATGATCAATAGCCTTTTAAAATGATAAACTTGGATTAGCTAACAACGTGCCATTGGAACACAGGAGTGATGGTTGCTGATAATGGGCCTCTGTACACTTATGTAGATATTCCATTAGAAATCTGACGTTTCCAACTACAATATTTTTTGTTATTTTAATAGCTTTTCTTTCAAAAACAAGGACATTTCTAAGTGATCCCAAACTTTTGAACGGTAGTGTATATGCAGTACCAGTGAAAGGTTTGAACACAGCTACTCCTTCAAGGGATTGTCTTTATTTGCACTATTTTCTACATTGTAGAATAATAGTGAAGACATCAAAACTATGAAATAACACATAAGGAACCATCTAGAAATAATGCCATCACTAACAGAGAGGCTCCTGCCTAAATAGAGACCATCATTGGCCACTCTAACCAATGGATCACTAGTCACTTTATAATTGCCACTTTAATAATGATGTTTACATATCTTGCATTACTCATCCCATATGTATACACTGTATTTTATACCATCTATTGCACCTTGCCTATGCCGCTCGGCCATTGCTCATCCATATATTTCTATGTACTTATTGTTATTCCATCCAGTTATACTTAGATTTGTGTCTTAGGTTGTTGTGGAATTGTTAGATTACTTGTTGATATAGCTGCACTGTCGGATCTAGAAGCACAAGCATTTTGCTACACTCGGAATAACATCTGCTAGCCATGTGTATGTGACCAATAAAATGTGATTTGATTAGTAACCAAAAAAGTGTTCAACAAATCAAAATATATTTTATATTTGAGATTCTTCAAATAAACACCCGTTGCCTTGATTAGAGGTTTGCACACTCTTGGCATTCTCTCAACCAGCTTCATGAGGTAGCCACCTGGAATGCATTTCAATTAACAGGATTGCCTTCTTAAAAGTTAATTTGTGGAATTTCTTTCCATCTTAATGTGTTTGAGACATTCAGTTGTGTTGTGTCAAGGTAGGGGTGGTATACAGAATATAGTCCTATTTGGTAAAAGACCAAGTCCATATTATGGCAAGAACAGCTCAAATAAGCAAATAGAAACAACAGTCCATCATTAGACAAGAAGGTCAGTCAATGCAGAACATTAACTTTGAAAGTTTCTTCAAGTGCAGTCGCAAAAACCATCAAGCGCTATGATAAAAATGTCTCTCGTGAGGACCGTTACAGGAATGGAAGACCCAGTTACCTCTGCTGCAGAGGATAAGTTCCTTAGGGTTACCAGCCTCAGAAATTGCAGCCCAAATAAATGCTTCACAGAGTTCAAGTAACAGACACATCTCAACATCAACTGTTCAGGCCTTCATGGTCAAATTGCTGCAAATAAACCACTACTAAAGGACACCAATAAGAAGAGACTTGCATTCAAGACCGTTGGAAAAGCATTCCAGGTGAAGCTGGTTGAGGTAATGCCAAGAGTGTGCAAAGCTGTCATCAAGGAAAACGAAGACCAAACAAACACATAACAAAACACAGGGATGAAACCCACACAAAAGAGCGAGGAGTACCTCGAATAAACAACACAAGCGCACAATGATTAACACATGGGACGAGACCCGTAATCCTCTGCGCAATCCACAAGGGCACGAAAACCCAAAACACACAGTACAGGTACTCACACGCACCAATGGACATTGTAACAATAATGGACAGCACCATGGTGAACAAAGGGCACATATATACAAACACAATCAGTGGGATTAGGGGCCATGTGTGCGCAATGAAAGTTCCAGAGGGATCCGTGACAATGTCATTAGAATGATGAAGATAAGGACAACGAAACTTATTTCATTTAACTGTTGAAAGCGACAAAGGAATGAAGCAACAATAGAGAGAGAAAGAGGAGGTAGGCTAATAACATTATGGGAAATATAATGAAATATATATATATATATATATATATATATATATATATATAAAAACGTATCAGCCTACGAATTATATAAATAGGTGAATTATATTTCAAAATGTACATCTAATTAGCATGTACTGCACTAGAATCGTATGTTCTCTCCCAGCTTTACCATGGTTTGAATGAGCTGCGTAATTCCAGTCCATACAGTTTAATACGTTTACATTTGAGTCATTTAGCAGACGCTCTGGATAGTGCATTCATCTTAAAATGGCTAGGTGTGGCCTTGTTACGTTCCCCAGTTTCTGTGTTGTCGTTTGTGTATTTGAGTGTGTGTTTCAGGAAATGGCTTCCTGAAATTCTCCCCAAGCAGCTGATTGGTCGGCCCCGAATTATTTGATTGGAGAGCTGACCCCCGCCCCCTCATCAGGACGCTGCTGTCTTTAATTAGATTCCTTCTGAAGCTATATAAGCCAGTGTTCTGTTGCTCAGAGGAGAGATTGATTAAAAGATCATTGCTGAGAGATCATTGCTGAGAGATCATTGCTGAGAGATCATTGCTGAGAGATCATTGCTGAGAGAGGAGGTTGATGGCTGAGGGTTATATCATGTTGGTTTTTGCTAAGAGATTTGGTATGTACTGTGTTAGTTGTTGCTGGGAGCAGCTTTGGTATGTTCTGTGTTAGTTTGTTGCTCAGTCAGATAGAGCTTCTTTAAAGTCCTGGGTTAGTTTTTTCTCAGGTTTTGTTGTGAAGTAGGTTGTATTATTGTGTTTCATTTGTTCCCAGGGGGGGAAGGGGAAGGCACCTAGGGAGTGCTTAGGCAAGAGGCCCACAGGCATACATATACCCGTAGTATATTCACTGTCTAGGCACACTAGGTAAGACCTGGGCGGACCACCCCCTGTATTTTGGTCAGGGCACCAGGTGGTGCTAAATATGGTAAGTAGTGGGTAGGCAGGTAAGGTAGGAGAGGGGGCTTTGAGATGTACTTTCTTTGCTTTGGTTCCGTCCAGCCCCTTTTCCCCATATTACCGTGTGACGGAATAAATTCCTTGTAAACGGTACCACTCTCTCTGCCTTTGTCATCCTTACTCACACCTACAGTCCCATACCTCTTTCACTTCACGGAGAGTTGAGTTGTAGCAGGGTGTTGCGTTCCCTCTTCACAGAGGCGGGTGTAACAGGCCTCCCGAGTGACGCAGTGGTCTAAGGCACTGCATCGCAGTGCTAGCTGTGCCACTAGAGATCCTGGTTCAGGTGTACAGTGTTTTCTCCAACATATTGGTGTGGCTGGCTTCCGGGTTAAGCGGGCATTGTGTGAAGAAGCAGTGCGGCTTGGTTGGGTTGTGTTTCGGAGGACGCACGGCTCTCGACCTTCGCCTCTCCCGAGTCCGTACGGGAGTTGCAGCGATGGGACAGGACTATAACTACCAATTGGATACCACGAAACTGGGGAGAAAAAGGGTCAAATATATATGTATATATAATAAAAGATAGCTAGGTGGGAGAACCACATATCACAGGCATAGAAAGGGGGTCAAGTGCTGGTTATTTTGATTTGAGGATTATTATTTAAGATACTATTTTAAGAGGTAGGATTTCAGATGTTTTCAGAAGATGGGCAGGGATTCTGCTGTCCTAGCTTCAGGACAGAGAAGAGATTGGACTGGGCGGAGCAGGAGGGCCAAGAGACCTGAGGTGGCAGAACAGAGTGCTCGGGTTGGGGTGTAGGGTTTGAGCCCAATACAGTACAGTAAAATAGTTAATACAGAAAAAGATTAGCATACTGGAGCTTGTTTCATTTACAGTATTTACCCAACAGAGCACATAGCTGTTTTTTTTTTGTCGTAAGTAATATGCTGTAGCATATACAGACCCCTTGACCTTTTCCACATTTAATTACGTGACAGACTCATTATAAAATTTATAAAATTGTTTTTTTTATAATGAGATAGCAAAAATAGGTTTTTTGAATTTTTTACAAATTTATTAGAAATAAAAAATTGAAATATTACATTAACATAAGTATTCAGACCCTTTACCTAGTACTTTGTTGAAACACATTTGGCAGCGATTACAGCCTTCTTGGGTATGACGCTACAAGCTTGGCATACCTGTATTTGGGAAGTTTCTCCCATTCTTCTCTGCAGATCCTCTCAAGCTCTGTCAGGTTGGATGGGGAGCATTGCTGCACAGCTATTTTCAGGTCTCTCCTGAGATGTTCGATCGGGTTCAAGTCCTGAAATATTCTCTCTGTACTTTGCTCCATTCAACTTTCCCTCGATCCTGACTAGTCTCCCAGTCTCTGCTGCTGAAAAACATCCCCACAGCATGATGTTGAGGGATGGTGCCAGGTTTCCTCCAGATGTGATGTTTGGCATTCAGATCAAAGAGTTCAATCTTGGTTTCATCAGACAAGAGAATCTTGTCTTCATGGTCCAAGAGTCCTTTAGGTTCTTTTTGGCAAACTCCAAGCGGGCTGTCATGTGCCTTTTACTGAGGAGTGGCTTCCGTCTGGCTGCTCTACCATAAAGGCCTGATTGGTGGAGTGATGCAGAGATAATTGTCCTTCTGGAAGGTTCTCCCATCTCCACAGAGGAACTCTGGAGGTCTGTCAGAGTGACCTCCCTGAACAAGGCCCTTTTCCCCTGATTGCTTAGTTTGAAATGGTGGTCAGCTCTTGGAAGAGTCTTGATCATTCCAACTTCTCCCATTTAAGAATGATGGAGGCCACTGTGTTCTTGGGGATCTTCAATGTTTCAAAAATGTTTTGGTACCCTTCCCCAGATCTGTGCTTTGACAATCCTGTATTTGAGCTCTACGGACAATTCCTTTGACGTCATGGCTTGGTTTTTGCCAAAACTGTCAACTGTGGGACCTTTATATAAACAGGTGTGTGCCTTTCCAAATCATGTCCAATCAATTTAATTTACCACAGGTGGACTCCAATCAAGTTGTAGAAACAGCTCAAGGATGCACCTGAGCTCAATTTAGAGTCTTATTGAAAAGGGTCTAAATACTTATGTAAATAAGGTATTTATGTTTTCGCTTCGTCATTGTGGGGTATTGTGTGTAGATTGACGAGGGGAAAAAAACGATTTAGTAAATGTTAGAATAAGGCTGTAATGTAACAAAATGTGTAAAAAGTCAAGGGGCCTGAATACTTTCTGAATGCACTGTATATCATAGGCCTATATGTGTTATTTGAGCATTTTTGGCGTTTGCTCATAAAATGTCTGTCGGGCTCATCAAATGTATTCAATGTAGGGCTCCTCAGGCTCAGGCAGCGTCAGGCTAAACCTATTTATCGAAGCTCTAATCAAATCCAGACATAGGCCTACAGTATTTATATGCTTTATAGGATTTTGAATGACACTTCCAGTTTTGGCGGGAAATACCGGGTTACCCGGGAGAAAAGTGAGGGTGGAACATTTGTAAAATACCAGGAAAATATTCAAACCTTGCCTGCACCGGGCCAAGCAGTGCGTCTCACAACTGGAGAACTCAGAGAGAGACTGGATGGCCACCTGCACTATGGAATCATGCCAGCAGGCTGGAAAACATCCAGTGAGCTTTGGAGGGTTGAGGTGAGCTTCTGTGGGGGTGAGACAGATACTTGTGAAGTGCTACATTTAGCACACAGCTGCCGGAGCCATTTTTCTAAACCGCAAGAATGGACCAAAAGGATTAGGACGTTTGAGAGCTTTGGTCAAGAGAATAATCTTCACACATCCACCGAGGAGACGCAGGTAAACACATGTATTGTATGGGCGATGAAGCAGACCGCGTTTTGAGGGAGCTGAATCGAAACAAACTCGAGCAACAACAGTATGGACAAGTAAGAAACGGATTTCATGCATTCTTTATTGTGAAAAATAACGTGATTTATGAGAGAGCCCGCTTTACCATGCAGAGACGGGGGAAATGAAACAGTGGATTATTTTTGCCACAGTCTTATATGCCCTAGATGAACATTGCATCTATGGACTTTTGCATGATGAGCTAATTAGAGACAGGCTAGTCCTTAGTTTAGTAGACATGCGTCTGTCAAAGCTGATGGAGCTAGATGAAGATCTTACAGAGAGCAATTGAGATGGCGAGGCAAACTGACAAAGTGAAAAGACAGCAAAGTAGCCTGCGAGGTGATACAGTGATGGTAAAAGAGGCTCAGTGGATAGAGTTATGTAGAAAGGCAGCCAGTATCAGTGGAAACAGAAAGCTAGCCATGGAGATGCTAATGAATGCCCCACCCCATGTCATCAGAGCAAGAAGTCAACAGGCTTTTTAAGAAACAGGACTGTAGCCCCAGACCAGGTCTTCCCAGCAACACTGAAACACGGTGCTGACCAGCTCTAACCCTTTATTCACAGACATCTTCAATCAATCACTTTAGCTATGCACTGTTTTAAATCATCCATCATCGTGCCTGTGCCTAACAAGAACGTACCCTGGCTGAATGACTACCGACCTGTAGCATTCGCTTCAGTCATCAAGTCCTTCGAGGGCCTCATCCTATCCCACCTCAAAGACATCACTGATGCCCTCCTTGACCCTCTACTGTATACTTACAGAGCCAACAAGTCTGTTGATGACGCTGTCAACATGGGCCTCAACTACATTCTTCAGCACCTTGACAATCCCGAAGGACATACATGAGGATACTGTTTGTGGACTTTAACTCTACATTCAACACCATCATCCCACAACTGTTGCAGGAAAAACTCACCCAGATGAACGTACCCAACTCTATCTGTCGGTGGATCCCTGATTTCCTGTCAAACCTTTCACACTCCCTATCCCTCAGCACAGGGGTGCCGCAAGAATAGGTGCTTTCCCCCCCACTCTTCTCACTCTACACCAATGACTGCACCTCCAACGATGCATCTGTCAAACAACTCAAGTTTGCTGATGACACCACCATGGTCTGTTTCATCTCCGACGGCGATGGGTCCAAGTACTGAGGTGAGGCTGACCGACTGGTGGCCTGGTGCAGTCGCAACAACCTGGAACTCAACATAGTCAAAACCATGGAGATGGTGGTGGACTTCAGAAAACGTCCCACAACATGTCTCCCCCTCCAGATTGATGGCTCAGGCATTAGCACAGCTGAGTCATTCAAATTCATGGGGAGCATTTTTTCCCACAACCTCAAGTGGGAAGACAACATTACATCGGTGACCAAGAAGGCTCCCTGGAGAATCTTCTGTCCGTGTCAGCTGAAGAAACTCAAACTCTCACGGTCGTCACTGGTTCGGTTCTACACTTCCATCATTGAGTCCATCCTCACCTCTTTAATCATCGTCTGGTTTGAAACCAATAACTAGCCTACGGTGCACTCGCTTTGTCTAGGGGTCCTAGGCCTAGTTACATGGTCTTTAACCTGAATGTATGTGTGCATTTATGTGAGAAATCAGGGAGTGAGGACAGTGTTGGATGCACATGTGCCCAGGGAGACACCAACCTTACCTTAGGTCCTGTCTTGATTCCTTTGGGTCGTTGAGCCCAGGATATTATTATGTTCAGATGGTGACGGAAACAAATATATACAAAAATGAAAAATACAAAAGGCATGCCTAAACTAAAGATTCCATATTAAGTTGAAAGGCCTTATGGTAAGCAGCCTCACTGCTGCAAGCCGGGACAGCATCCCTTCCTCTGCATATATCCTGCATATTCCCTCTGTAAATTCTATATCCTCTCTGTAAATCAGCTTTACTCCAGAGTTTTATGTATTATGTTCACTGTATTTATATTGGATATCCTGTATGTTGACTACAGTAGGTTGTCTTTGTGTCTATATTCTGCCTGTACATTGTCTATTGCTGGCAGCACCTATTCACTAACTCAAATTCCAGTTATATGCAAAAGTACTTGGTAAATAAAGTGATTCTCATTCATTTGAGAGTGATTACATTTCTCCGGGCCCATCCCTCAGCTTTTTACCAACACGGAGGCAGGTTGACCACTTGGTTATTGTTTCAATTAAGAAATCTAGCTTTAAATGATGGTGATGCAATCAAATTTTAACACTGCAAAAGAGTTTAACACTGACTATCATGTCAAATGGACTTTAACACTAAGAAATCACCCTTTTATCTGAAGCCTTATCACCAGAATCCCTCTTTAACACCAGTAGACCATGACTCTCTTCAGGAAACCTATCAGAGGTTCTCCCCATCAGAGGTTGTGTTGGATCTCTCTAATCCCCCACCTGAACTGATCTCCTGGCCCTCCTAAGTCTAGGCCCTAGCTCTACAACACAATGTCCAACTCTTCACAGCGCCACGGATTACTCTTCTGTTGCTCAGATTGTTTCCTTGGTAATCTGGTTGTGTTTGAAACTGATTGACCAGTACCTGTTGATCGGTACTGATTGACCAGTACCCGTTGATCGGTACTGATTGACCAGTACCTGTTGATCGGTACTGATTGACCAGTACCCGTTGATCGGTACTGATTGACCAGTACCTGTTGATCGGTACTGATTGACCAGTACCCGTTGATCGGTACTGATTGACCAGTACCCGTTGATCGGTACTGATTGACCAGTACCCGTTGATCGGTACTGGTCAATCAGTGTCTGTTGATCGGTACTGATTGACCAGTACCTGTTGATCGGTACTGATTGACCAGTACTCACATTTCTGACATTATCAAAGTTACAGTAACATACTCAGTGCTTGACTTGGACCGAAATAGCCGGGTGCCGGTACTGTTTACATTTAGGTGCAGGATCTCCACAATACTTTTGAGATAATATTTTATAAGATGAACAAGAGCTCAAGCAGTAGAACATTTGAGGTGCCGGTACTCCGATCCAGTAAAACTCCCGCCCAGATCTGAACATACTGCACCACCATGTCAAGCAGCACATGTGCAATGTAGTCTTGATAACAAATTCACAGTACTAGCACATACAGTAAGATGGCGCCGGAGAAGAAGGCAGATGTTTTACGTTCGTTTGTTTGAGTTGTTTGTAACTTATTTTTTTGCCTATTTGTACATAATGTTTCTGCTACCGTCTCTTATGACCGAAAATAACTTCTGGACATCAGGACTGCGATTACTCACCACGGACTGGCAGAATCATGTTTTTCCTTTAACGAGTCTGACGAGGCCGACTCAAACAATATACTGCTTTCTTGGGAACAGGCCCAGATCCCAGTGATTTGGGTGAAGAGGAGGCAGAGAAAAAGGGGCCCGAGGGCAGGCTGCCTTCTGAGAATTCGTAGGCGATCGAATAAACCCCCATTTCCTTCCATTCTGCTAGCAAACGTGCAGTCTTTGAACAATAAAATAGATGACCTACGCAGAAGATTAAACTACCAACGGGACATTCACAACTGTAACATCTTATGCTTCACGGAGACATGGCTAAACGACGACACTATCAACAAACAGCAATGTACCGGCAGGATAGAACAGCGGCGTCTGGTAAGACAAAGGGCGGAGGACTATGTATTTTTGTAAATAATAGCTGGTGCACGATATCTAAGGAAGTCTCAAGCTATTGCTCGCCTGAGGTAGAGTATCTCATGATAAACTGTAGACAACACTACCTACCTAGAGAGTTTTCATCTGTAGTTTTCGTAGTTGTTTAATGACCACCACAGCCGGAGGCTGGCACAAAAACTGCATTGAATGAGCTGTACTCTGCCATAAGCAAACAAGAAAACACTCAACCAGAGGCGGCGCTCCTAGTAGCCGGGGACTTTAATGCAGGGAAACTTAAATCCATTTTATCAAATTTCTATCAACATGTTAAATGTGCAACCAGAAGAAAAAAACTCTGGATCACCTTTACTCTTCACACAGAGATGCATACAAAGCTCTCCCTCGCCCTCCATTTGGCAAATATGACCATAATTCTATCCTCCTGATTCCTGCTTATAAGCAAAAATGAAAGCAGGAAGCACCAGTGGCTAGATCAATAAAAAAGTGGTCAGATGAAGCAGATGCTAAGCTACAGGACTGTTTTGCTAGCACAGACTGGAATATGTTCCGGGATTCCTTCGATGGCATTGGGGAATACATCACATCTGTCATTGGTTTCATCAATAAGTGCATCAATGATGTAGTCCCCACAGTGACGGGCTGCCCCCAGGTGGTGAGGGTAGGTAACAACACATCCGCTACGCTGATCCTCAACACAGGGGCCCCTCAAGGGTGCATGCTCAGTCCCCATCCTGTGCTCCCTGTACATGCATAACTGCACGGCCAGACACGACTTCAACACCATCATTAAGTTTGCCGATGACACAACAGTGGTAGGCTTGATCACCGACAACAACGAGACAGCCTGTAGGGAGGAGGTCAGAGACCTGGCTGTGTGGTGCAAGGACAGCAACCTCTCCCTCAACGTGATCAAGACAAAGGAGATGATTGTGGACTACAGGATAAGTCACGCCCTCATTCTCACCGATGGGGCTGTAGTGGAGCAGGTTGAGAGCTTCAAGTTCCTTGGTGTCCACATCACCAACAAACTAACATGGTCCAAGCACACCAAGACAGTTGTGAAGAGGGCACAACAACATTTTCCCCCTCGGGAGACTGAAAAGACTTGGCATGGGTCCTCATATCCTCAAAAGGTTCTAGAGCTGCACCATCGAGAGCATCCTGACTGGTTGCATCACTGCCTGGTATGGCAACTGGTCGGCCTCCGACTGCAAGGCACTACAGAGGGTAGTGTGAACAGCCCAGTACGTCACTGGGGCCAAGCATCCTGCCATCCTGGACCTCTATACCAGGCGGTGTCAGAAGAAGGCCCTAAAAATTGTCAAAAGACTCCAGCCACCCTAGTCATAGACTGTTCTCTCTGCTACCGCACAGCAAGCGGTACCGGAGCGCCAATTCTAGGTCCATGAGGATTCTAAACAGCTTCTACCGCCAAGCCATAAGACTCCTGAACAACTAATCAAATGGCTACCCAGACTAGCCCTGTCCTGCTGTTCCTGCTCTGTGTCCTGGAGTGGCCTTGAACCCTGTCGTAATCCTGTCTGTCTGTGAGGTGGCCGTGGCCCATCGGAGAAGAAGAGGAGAGCAGGCTGGGTTAATCTGGCTCATGATGGGGTAATTACTTCCACGCTGCTGGATGGTTGTGGGGATGGAGGGAGGAAGAGGAAGGGGGGACAGCTAGAGGTTGCAGCGTAACTGACTGCTCCGTTGTGGGAGGAGTCACCCCTATAGCTAGGCGGATCTTTCCCTGACCTTGGAGAAAGGAAGGAGAGAGAGAGAGAGACGCACAGAGAGAGAGCAGAGACGTCAGCATACTGCCACAGATCCAGCAGCACTGCAGATCTCTCTGTGTGCTGCTATTCTTCCTATGAGGGTGAAAGACAGGAGGAGGAGTGGGAGTGAGTGAGTGAGAGAAGCGTCTGGCAGCCATCCCAGTCAAACAGTAATGCAGAGTAAAGGGGGAGATAGCAGTCTTTTCACTGAGCCTCAGAACAGGATACAGCACTGTAAGTCTGTGTGTCGTTCCTCTGTGCCATAGTGATGTGTTGTGCAGCTGTTTGCATGTTGTGTGTGCTGCTTCATTACATTAGTATTATTGTTATTATAATTCTGATGCTGCTGTATGTTGTTGTGCTCTGAAGGAGAGCAATGGCACAAGTATTTATGGACGCGACAGAGACAACAGTTGCTTAACAGAGACTGGATGGGCTGTGCTTTTGTAACCATGGGATGTGTTTTGTGTGTGTGTGTGTGTGCATGCGGGTGGGAAGGTGTGTGTGTTGGAGGGTGTGTGTGTTGGAGGTTGTGTGTGTCTGCCTCTGTGTGTACGATTGTTTATACATGGTTATGACTGTGTGATTGTTGCAATTGTGTTGACTGTGGCAAATCCTTGTGAAACAGAATCTTTGTTGTGGAATAACAGTAATAAATAATTGTGTCATGCTGACAATTGCTGGCATATTGTTTACGCCGTGACGGCAGCAGAGAAACACCCTTGTTGTTGTTGTGCTTGTACACTCTTAGAAGAACATTTTTGGTTCCAGGTAGAACTCTTTTGGGTTCCATGTAGAACCCTCTAGGGAACGGGTTCTACATGGAACCCAATAGGGTTCCACCTGGAACCAAAAAGGGTTCTTGAAAGAGTTATCTTATGGGGACAGCCGAAGAACCGTTTAGGTTCTAGATAGAAAAAAAGGTGCTAAGAGTGTAGTGTTCTGTCAACCAGGATGATGTTCTATAATGCAGCAATCAGAGTACTGCACTGTTCTACTCAGGCCTATTTCTGTCACCACAAGGGAGTAACATACAGTGCCCTTGGAAAGTATTCAGACACCTTGACTTTTTCCACATTTATTCTAAAATGTATTAAATAGTTTTTTCCCCCTCATAAATCTACACACAATACCCCATAATGACAAAGAAAAAACAGGTTTCTAGGATTTTTTTGCAAATGTATTAAAAAAACGGAAATATCACATTTAAATAAGTATTCAGACCCTTTACTCACTACTTTGTTGAAGCACCTTTGACAGCGATTACAGCCTCGAGTCTACTTATGTATGACGCTACAAGCTTGGCACACCTGTATTTGGGGAGTTTCTCCCATTCTCTGCAGATCCTCTCAAGCTCTGTCAGGTTGGATGGGGAGCATCGGTGCCCAGCTATTTTCAGGTCTCTCCAGACATGTTCAATTGGGTTGAAGTCCGGGCTCTGGCTGGGCCACTCAAGGACATTCAGAGACTTGTCACAAAGCCCCTCCTGCGTTGTCTTGGCTGTGTGCTTAGGGTCGTTGTCCTGTTGGAAGGTGAATCTTCATCCCAGTCTGAGTGCTCTGGAGCAGGATTTCATCAAGGATCTCTCTGTACATCTTTCCCTCAATCCTGACTAGTCTCCCAGTTCCTGCTGCAGAAAAAAATGTCCCACAGCATGATGCTGCACCACCATGCTTCACCATAGGGATGGTATTGGTCAGGTGATGAGCAGTGCCTGGTTTCCTCCAGACATGACCATAAAGGCCTGATTGGTGGAGTGCTGCAGAGATGACTGTCCTTCTGGAAGGTTCTCCCATCTCCACAAGGAACTCTGGAGCTCTGTCAGAGTGACCATCGGGTTCTTGGTCACCTCCCTGACCAAGGCCCTTCTCCCCTGATTGCTCAGTTTGGCCGGGCAGCCAGCTCTAGGAAGAGCCTTTGTGTTTCCAACCTTCTTCTATTTAAGAATGATTGAGGCCACTGTGTTGTTGGGGACCTTTACTGCAGCAGAAATGTGTTGGTACCCTCCCCCAGATCTGTGCCTCGACACAATCCTGTCCCGGAGCTCTATGGACAATTCCTTCGACGTCATGGCTTGATTTTTGCTCTGACATGCACTGTCAAGTAAGTTGTTGAATATGCAATTTAGAAGAGAGCCTGTCATCAATTAAAATTACAAAATATTTATATGAGGTTACAACCTCAATCTCCTTGCCCTGACAGGTATTAATTGGTGAAAGGTTCTATTTCTTTCATTAGATACTGATACTTTCTCAGTATAGTTTTGTCAGTATTGAGGATAAGCTTCAATTGACACAAGGTATGTTGAACAGTATAAAAAGCAGTTTACAAGTTCTGGAAAGCTTTTGTAAAGGACGAGGCACAACAGTAAATAACAGTATCATCAGCATAAAAATGAAGTTGTGCATTTTGGACATTTTGTCTAAATAATTTATATAAATAGTGAATAAGAGAGGACCAAGTACAGAGCCTTGGGGCACACCATTCAAGACAGACAATTTAACAGACATAAGCCCATCAAATTGAGTGCACTGAGTTCTATCAGACAGATAGTTAGCAAACCATTTAACTGCATGCTCCGAAAGACCTACACTCGACAATCTCTGCCTTAGTATAACATGATCAACTGTATCAAAAGCCGTAGAGAGATCAATTAAAAGTGAGACAATGGCTTCAGTGATATCATTTAAAACCTTCATGGCTGCTGTAATTGTGCTATGCTTCTTCCTGAAGCCCGATTGGTACATTGATAAAATAGAGTTAGTTTTTATTTACTATTTTAGCAGTTCACTTACAAGGGTTTCAAGTATTTTCACCAGGGGGGACAGCTTTGAGATTGGCCTATAATTATTTAAAAGAGTGGTAGGACAAATGCTGATTTCCAGATCTTTGGAATTTCATTACATTCCAGGGTTAGATTGAACAGAGATGTAAGTGGTTCAGCTATGAAATCAGCTGCCAGATTTAAAAAGCACAGATCCAAAAGATCAGGACCTGCAGGCTTTCTCTGATCTAAGGATCTCAGGGCTTTATGTACCACCTGCACTGAGAATGGCAAAAAGCTAAAAGTTTGACCAGCTCTCACTGGCTCATCCACACAGGGTTGTACAGAGACAGAGGACACTGAAATAAACAGCCTACCAGATGATACAAAGTGCTCATTGAAACAATTCAGCATTTCAGTTTTGTCATTTCAGTTTTGTCAGCAACAGAGTCCTTCAAAACACATGACGGTAATTCATTAACATTACTGTTTCCAGACATAGACTTAATAGCCTTCCAAAACTTTCTAGGGTCATTCAGGTTATCAGTGGTAACAGACATAAAATATTCAGACTTGGCCTTCCTGAGAAGAAAATAACACTTGTTTCTTAACTGCCTAAAAATAAGCCAATCAGCATCAGAACATGATTTCCTTGCTTTAGCCCAGGCTAGATTACGGTCGTGAATAATACAAGACAGCTCAGAAGAAAACCATGGATTATCTCGTTCTTTAACCCTGAACCTGCGGAATGGGGCATGTTTGTTTACTATTTGGGAAAAACCATCATGAAAGAATTTCCAGGCAGTTTCCACATCAGGGATAAACTCAATCTTACTCCAGTCAAAATAAAACAAATCATGAAAGAAAGCCTGCTCATTAAAACACTTCAAATTTCTCTTACAAATAAAACGTGGGTTTGTCTTAGGAACCTTAGTATTTCTAACAGCAACAACAGCACAATGGTCACTTAAATCATTACAAAAAACACCAACCGCAGAATATTTATGTGGAACATTTGTCAATATCAAATCAATCAGGGTAGATTTATCTGGGCATTTAAGATTTGGGCGAGTGGGTGAGTTAATCAACTGGGTAAGATTCATAGAATCTGTTGATGTGGATGCACTGTAAACTAACTAACTGTGAGCAGTTAGTGAAAGACACTGCAGCAGAAGCATTCTCCCAATGCAGTATTTATCCATTCATTTAACTGGTATAACTCTGCTTCAGCCACTTAGTTTCATTTACAACCCCAGTACTGTTTATGATATGAATACCACTGTTTCCTAAATACCACCCGTTTAGAACTGAATGGGTAGACTGTGACGGGGTTGCAGTTGCTGTTTACCCAAACACTAGATTGAGCCCTTAGATACCAGTCCAGCAAGGCCTCCCTTCTTTCTCTTCTCCTCCTCCCTTCTTCTCCTCTGCCACCAGACCTTGATCCTGCAGTGATATCATGATATCATCGCAGTCTGCTGTTGTTAGAGCTGCACATGAGTTACATATGATAATGGCGTCTTCCTCTACCCCCCCCCCCCCCACTTTCCCTCCTCCTACTTCCTCCCCCGGCCCCCTAGGCAGGTTATCTCTACTCTATAATTGGGTCATATTTCTCATTTTTCTGGCTGACGTGGTGTGCATTCTGGGAACATTCGGGAATGCCGTGGGTGGAGGAGTTATGAAATGCTGTGTTTGGAGGTGAGCAGGAGAGCTGAGTGGTGGGTGGAGGTGTTATGAAATGCTGTGTTTGGAGGTGAGCAGGAGAGCTGAGTGGTGGGTGGAGGTGTTATGAAATGCTGTGTTTGGAGGTGAGCAGGAGAGCTGAGTGGTGGGTGGAGGAGTTATGAAATGCTGTGTTTGGAGGTGAGCAGGAGAGCTGAGTGGTGGGTGGAGGTGTTATGAAATGCTGTGTTTGGAGGTGAGCAGGAGAGCTGAGTGGTGGGTGGAGGTGTTATGAAATGCTGTGTTTGGAGGTGAGCAGGAGAGCTGAGTGGTGGGTGGAGGTGTTATGAAATGCTGTGTTTGGAGGTGAGCAGGAGAGCTGAGTGGTGGGTGGAGGTGTTATGAAATGCTGTGTTTGGAGGTGAGCAGGAGAGCTGAGTGGTGGGTGGAGGTGTTATGAAATGCTGTGTTTGGAGGTGAGCAGGAGAGCTGAGTGGTGGGTTGAGGAGTTATGAAATGCTGTGTTTGGAGGTGAGCAGGAGAGCTGAGTGGTGGGTGGAGGAGTTATGAAATGCTGTGAGCAGGAGTTGAGCAGGAGAGCTGAGTGGTGCGTGGAGGAGTTATGAAATGCTGTGTTTGGAGGTGAACAGGAGCGCTGAGTGGTGGGTGGAGGAGTTATGCTACAGCCTCAGGAGACTCCACAGAGCCACACACACACACTGCAGAACAGAGCCACACACACACACACACTGCAGAACAGAGCCACACACACACTGCAGAACAGAGCCACACACACACACACTGCAGAACAGAGCCACACACACACACACTGCAGAACAGAGCCACACACACACACACTGCAGAACAGAGCCACACACACACACTGCAGAACAGAGCCACACACACACACTGCAGACAAGAGGCACACACACACACACTGCAGAAAAGAGCCACACACACACACACTGCAGAACAGAGCCACACACACACACACTGCAGAACAGAGCCACACACACACACTGCAGAACAGAGCCATACACACACACTGCAGAACAGAGCCACACACACACACACTGCATAACAGAGCCACACACACTGCATAACAGAGCCACACACACACTGCAGAACAGAGCCACACACACACACTGCAGAACAGAGCTACAGACACACTGCAGTGATGGGCGGAAAATAGATCTGACCCCCAGAGAGAGTCAGAGACCGAGCGCAAAAGAGAGCGAGAGAGAAAGGTAAGGGGTGGAGGGACAGCGTGGACACTCAGCCCTTACTCTGTTTGCAGTACATGTGGTGAATGTCAATTTGGAAAAAGAGAAGGGTAAATACAAAGGAGAGAGCACGGCACCGTGGCCACATTCCTATGGACAATGTTCTGTACCAGATCCATTCATCTATAACCCAATACCACGTTTATACACCGGTGTCATAGTGTATTTACTGAATTCTGTGTCATCTCTCTCAAGCAACCCTGGGTAAAAGTTGTACTTGATGTTGCTTGTTGTCATTAGTCCTCATGGTCTACCTTTTGGCATGTCTATCTATCTCTCCCTCTCCCCCCCCCCCCCCCCCCCCCCTTTCTCAACTCAATTCAAATTCTAGATTCTGGACGTCAGGACAAACAAAATCGAATTCGGGGAGCAGACAGTTTATGGGAAAGGGTCCACAGATAGATGATGATGTGGTTCTGTAAAGGAGTAGCTCGCGTGGAGGTGGTATCGATGGTCCAGCCATGGAGGGAATAAATACAGCTACTGTATATCAGCTGATCTACTGACAAGGTTAATCCCCGTCGGCAGGCCTCTCCTCTCCTCTCTCTGCTGTCCTGTCCTGACAGTCCGGGAGATGTTCTGTGTGTTTGGGATGTCAGCGCTGTCAGCCTGATGGTGTATGTACAGGTGCAGGGAAGGGTGTGTCGGTACACAGTCCCCCCTCTCCCCCTAGTGTAGGGTGTGTGGGTGTGTGTTTTGGGGGGTGGAGGGAGGGGTCCATCTGGTTGTGGACTAAATGACTAATTCCACTGTGCTGTAATTACAGATGTAGCGTTTCAGAGCCATGATTCTTGCCCAGTAATCCGTACAGAAGAGGTAGGCAGGACACGTTTCAGGATGTTTGGGGAAACATTTGCTTTAGAAATGCACAAACATGGTATCCGAATTGGTTCAATTCTATAATGCTAATAATGAATACCTGTAGTGCTCTGCCTTAGTATGCTGGCATGGCGTTTTGAGGATTTGAACTGTGTTGCCAGTGTGAAATATGCTTAAATTATAGCCTACATTCATTTTTATGAGCATAGTCTTTCATTCCCTATGTGTCAGTCAAGGGCAATGCGTAGCTGGAAGCTGCCTTTACTCTGTACTGGTTGTGTGTGGACAGGCTCCAAACAGAGACTATTCATCATTTCACAACCAACATCCTTTGTCTGAGGAACAGGGGAGCCTAGACTATCCTGGGAAAGTTTTCTATTCCCCTTCTCTCTCTCACCTTCTCTCTCTGTCTCTCGCCCCCCCCCCCCTCCCCCCTCTCTCTCTATCTCACCTTCTCGCCCCCCCTCTCTCTATTTATCAGTCTTTCTCCCTCACTCTCTCTATTTATCAGTCTCTCTCTCTCTTCAAGTCTCTCTCTCTCTATTTATTTATCAGTCTCTCTCTCTCTCTCTATTTATCAGTCTTTCTCTCTCTTCAACAGCCTCTCTATTTAACAGTTTCTCTCTCTCTCTATCAGTCTCTCTCTCACTCTATTTATCAGTCTCTCTCTCTCTCTCACTCTATGTATCAGTCTCTCTCTCTCTCTATTTATCAGTCTCTCTCTCTCTATTTATCAGTCTTTCTCTATTTATCAGTCTCTCTCTATTTATCACTCTCTCTCTCTCTATTTATCAGTCTCTCTCTATTTATCAGTCTCTCTCTCACTCTATTTATCAGTCTCTCTCTCTCTCTCTATCAGTCTCTCTCTCACTCTATGTATCAGTCTCTCTCTCTCTATTTATCACTCTCTCTCTCTATTTATCAGTCTCTCTCTATTTATCAGTCTCTCTCTCTCTATTTATCAGTCTCTCTCTATTTATCAGTCTCTCTCTCTATTTATCAGTCTCTCTCTCTCTATTCACCAGTCTCTCTCTCTCTATTTATCAGCCTCTCTCTCTCTATTTATCAGTCTCTCTTTCTCTATCAGTCTCTCTCTCACTCTATTTATCAGTCTCTCTCTCTCTATTTATCAGTCTCTCTTTCTCTATCAGTCTCTCTCTCACTCTATTTATCAGTCTCTCTCTCTCTCTCTCTCTTCAACAGTTTCTCTCTCTCTATTTATCAGTCTCTCTCTCTCTATTTATCAGTCTCTCTCTCTATTTATCAGTCTCTCTCTCTATTTATCAGTCTCTCTCTCTCTATTTATCAGACTCTCTCTCTCTATTTATCAGACTCTCTCTCTATTTATCACTCTCTCTCTCTATTTATCAGTCTCTCTCTCTCTATTTATCCGTCTCCCTCTCTCTATTTATCACTCTCTCTCTCTATTTATCTCTCTCTCTCTCTATTTATCAGTCTCTCTCTCTGTATTTATCAAACTCTCTCTATTTATCAGACTCTCTCTCTATTTATCAGTCTCTCTCTCTCTATTTATCAGACTCTCTCTCTCTCTATTTATGACTCTCTCTCTCTCTCTATTTATCACTCTCTCTCTCTCTATTTATCAGACTCTCTCTCTCTATTTATCAGACTCTCTCTCTCTCTATTTATCAGACTCTCTCTCTCTCTATTTATCAGTCTCTCTCTCTCTATTTATCAGTCTCTCTCTCTCTATTTATCAGTCTCTCTCTGTATTTATCAGACTCTCTCTCTCACTGTTTATCAGACTCTCTCTCTCTATTTATCAGTCTCCCTCTCTCTATTAATCAGTCTCCCTCTCTCTATTTATCAGTCTCTCTCTCTCTCTATTTATCAGTCTCTCTCTCTCTCTATTTATCAGTCTCTCTCTCTCTCTATTTATCAGTCTCTCTCTCTCTCACTGTTTATCAGACTCTCTCTCTCTCACTGTTTATCAGACTCTCTCTCTCTATTTATCAGTCTCTCTCTATTTATCAGTCTCTCTCTCTCTCTCTCTCTCTCTATTTATCAGTCTCTCTCGCTCTATTTATCAGCCTCTCTCTCTCTATTTATCAGCCTCTCACTCTATTTATCAGTCTCTCTCTCTCTCTCTCTCTCTCTCTCTCTCTATTTATCAGTCTCTCTCTCTCTCTCTCTCTCTCTATTTATCAGTCTCTCTCTATTTATCAGTCTCTCTCTCTCTCTATTTATCAGTCTCTCTCTATTTATCAGTCTCTCTCTCTCTATTTATCAGTCTCTCTCTATTTATCAGTCTCTCTCTCTCTATTTATCAGTCTCTCTCTCTATTTATCAGTCTCTCTCTCTATTTATCAGTCTCTCTCTCTCTATTTATCAGACTCTCTCTCTCTATTTATCAGACTCTCTCTCTCTATTTATCAGACTCTCTCTCTCTCTATTTATCAGTCTCTCTCTCTCTATTTATCCGTCTCCCTCTCTCTATTTATCTCTCTCTCTCTATTTATCTCAAATTCAAGCTGCTTTATTGGCATGAAAAACATTGTGTCAATATTGCCAAAGCAACAATGTATACAATATACATTGTAACAAAATTGTAAATGATAGCAAATAATAATATAAAATGGTAGTAAATAATAATACAAAAATAAATACAATAAAATGGTAACAGTCTACAGTAAACATTAATAATTATAGTAATAACAATAATAGTAATAATAAGTAAGTTACTGTTTACTATGCAGATGTTATTATTCAGTGTCCCTCAGGCTATGGCAGGAAAATACATATTTGGCTGCAAGAGGAGCCATTGCTCCTTCGCCCATGAGTATTCTTAGTTTTTCCTCTGGGTTCAATTTGTAAAAATGTGGAATATATGTAGTCATTTCTGTGAATAATGAATCTCTTTGTGAGGAATATTTATCACAGTAAAGGAGAAAGTGCATCTCTGTCTCTACCTCCCCTGTCATGCAGTGACCACATACACGCTCTTCTTTGGGTAGCCATGTCTTTTTATGTCTGCCGGTTTCTATTGCCAATCGGTGGTCACTCAGCCTGTACTTGGTAAGGATCTGTCTCTGCTTCGTATCTCTGACAGAGTAGAGATAATCAGCCAATTCATATTCTCTGTTTAGGGTCAGATCGCAATTTAGTCGGCTTTGGGATTTTGTTTCGTTTTTCCAGTATTGTAAGTATGATTCCTTTGATTGGTTCATGATTTTGTTTATTGGAATTCTTTCTTTTGAAGCAGTGCTGGTGTCAGCTTGATTGGTGAGGTCCAACACCAGCTGACTGAGAGGGCTCGTTTCTGGGCTCAGCTCTTGGGCTTGAAGTGCTTTAAATTGCAGACTCGAATTTGGACTTGAATTTAGATGTAGCCAAAATTTTAATGATCTTTTCTGTATTTTCATTATTACTGGAAAACGGCCCAATTCTGCCCTACATGCATTAGTTGGTGTATTTCTCTGGACTTGTAGAATTTTCCGACAGAATTCTGCATGTAGGGTTTCAATTGGATGTTTGTCCCACATTTTAAAATCCAGTTTATTGAGTGGCCCCCAAACCTCACTTCCATAAAGTGCTATTGGTAGGATTACACTGTCAAATATTTTAGTCCAAATTCTAATTGGGATGTTGATTTTGAATAATTTCATTTTTATTGCATACATTGCTCTGCGGGCTTTTTCTTTGAGTGCCTTCACTGCCATATTAAAGTTTCCCGATGCAGATATGGTCAGACCAAGGTAGGTGTAATTTTTTGTGTGTTCAATTAAGGTGTTGTTCAGGGTGAATTTACATTTTTGTTTCTGACATCTGGTTTTTTTTTGGAAAATCATGATTTTAGTTTTTTGGAAATTTACTGCCAGGGCCCAATTATGGCAATATTGCTCCAGAATATTAATGTTTTGTTGAAGACCTTCTTTGGTTGGTGATAGAAGTACCAAGTCATCAGCATATAGCAGGTATTTCACCTCTGTGTCAAATAGTGTGAGTCCTGGGGCTGGAGATTGGTCCAACATGTCTGCTAATTCATTGATATAAATGTTGTATCTCTCTCTCTCTCTATTTATCAGTCTCTCTCTCTGTATTTATCAGACTCTCTCTGTATTTATCAGACTCTCTCTCTATTTATCAGACTCTCTCTCTATTTATCAGTCTCTCGCTCTCTATTTATCAGACTCTCTCTCTATTTATCACTCTCTCTCTCTCTATTTATCAGACTCTCTCTCTCTATTTATCAGCCTCTCACTCTATTTATCAGTCTCTCTCTCTCTCTCTCTCTCTCTCTCTCTATTTATCAGTCTCTCTCTCTCTCTCTCTCTCTATTTATCAGTCTCTCTCTATTTATCAGTCTCTCTCTCTCTCTATTTATCAGTCTCTCTCTATTTATCAGTCTCTCTCTCTCTATTTATCAGTCTCTCTCTATTTATCAGTCTCTCTCTCTCTATTTATCAGTCTCTCTCTCTATTTATCAGTCTCTCTCTCTATTTATCAGTCTCTCTCTCTATTTATCAGACTCTCTCTCTCTATTTATCAGACTCTCTCTCTCTATTTATCAGACTCTCTCTCTCTCTATTTATCAGTCTCTCTCTCTCTATTTATCCGTCTCCCTCTCTCTATTTATCTCTCTCTCTCTATTTATCTCTCTCTCTCTCTATTTATCAGTCTCTCTCTCTGTATTTATCAGACTCTCTCTGTATTTATCAGACTCTCTCTCTATTTATCAGACTCTCTCTCTATTTATCAGTCTCTCGCTCTCTATTTATCAGACTCTCTCTCTATTTATCACTCTCTCTCTCTCTATTTATCAGACTCTCTCTCTCTATCATTCTCTCTCTCTCTATTTATCAGACTCTCTCTCTCTATTTATCAGTCTCTCTCTCTCTATTTATCAGTCTCTCTCTCTCTATTTATCAGTCTCTCTCTGTATTTATCAGACTCTCTTTCTCACTGTTTATCAGACTCTCTCTCTCTATTTATCAGTCTCCCTCTCTCTATTTATCAGTCTCCCTCTCTCTCACTGTTTATCAGACTCTCTCTCTCTCACTGTTTATCAGACTCTCTCTCTCTATTTATCAGTCTCTCTCTCTATTTATCAGTCTCTCTCTCTCTCTATTTATCAGTCTCTCTCTCTCTCACTGTTTATCAGACTCTCTCTCTCTCACTGTTTATCAGACTCTCTCTCTCTATTTATCAGTCTCTCTCTCTATTTATCAGTCTCTCTCTCTCTCTCTATTTATCAGTCTCTCTCTTTATTTATCAGTCTCGCTCTCTCTCTCTCTCTATTTATCAGTCTCTCTCTCTCTATTTATCAGTCTCTCTCTCTATTTATCAGTCTCTCACTCTATTTATCAGTCTCTCTCTCTCTCTCTATTTATCAGTCTCTCTCTCTATTTATCAGTCTATCTCTCTCTCTCCCTATTTATCAGTCTCTCTCTCTATTTATCAGACTCTCTCTCTCTCTATTTATCAGACTCTCTCTCTCTATTTATCAGACTCTCTCTCTCTTTATCAGACTCTCTCTATTTATCAGACTCTCTCTCTATTTATCAGTCTCTCTCTCTCTATTTATCAGTCTCTCTCTCTGTATTTATCAGACTTTCTCTCTCTATTTATCAGACTCTCTCGCTCTCTATTTATCAGTCTCTCTCTCTCTCTATTTATCAGTCTCTCTCTCTATCAGTCTCTCTCTCTATTTATCAGTCTCTCTCTCTCTCTCAATTCAATTCAATTCAATTCAAGGGCTTTATTGGCATGGGAAACGTGTTAACATTGCCAAAGCAAGTGAGGTAGATAATATATAAAGTGAATATATAAAGTGAAATAAACAATACAAATTAACAGTAAACATTACACATACAGAAGTTTCAAAATAATAAAGACATTACAAATGTCATATTATATATATATATATATATATATATATATATATACAGTGTTTTAACTATGTACAAATGGTTAAAGGACACAACATAAAATAAATAAGCATAAATATGGGTTGTATTTACAATGGTGTTTGTTCTTCACTGGTTGCCCTTTTCTCGTGGCAACAGGTCACAAATCTTGCTGCTGTGCTGGCACACTGTGGAATTTCACCCAGTAGATATGGGAGTCTCTCTCTCTCTCTCTCTCTCTCTATTTAACACTTTCTCTCTCTATCAGTCTCTCTCTCACTCTATTTATCAGTCTCTCTCTCTATTTATCAGTCTCTATTTATCAGTCTCTCTCTCTCTCTCTCTCTCTCTCTCTGTTTATCAGACTCTCTCTCTCTCTCTCTCTCTCTGTTTATCAGTCTCTCTCTCTCTCTCTCTGTTTATCAGTCTCTCTCTCTCTCTCTCTCTCTCTCTCTCTCTCTGTTTATCAGTCTCTCTCTCACTCTATTTATCAGTCTCTCTCTCTATTTATCAGTCTCTATTTATCAGTCTCTCTCTCTCTCTCTCTCTCTCTCTATCAGACTCTCTCTCTCTCTCTCTGTTTATCAGTCTCTCTCTCTCTCTCTCTGTTTATCAGACTCTCTCTCTCTCGTCCCCTGAGTCTCAGCTGGAGTGCTTGCTGAAATATGGAGTTTTATCCAGTTATATCGCTCTTGTTATTTTGCAACAGCATTTCCCTCTGAGTTTCTGGTGCTTCGTCTTAAAATCTCAAACGGATGACAATGTGTAATGAAAGGATCTCGTACTTGTTCCCTGCAAAGCCGGCAAGCGTTGTACAATAGTATGGATATTCTCAATTAGAAACAGCTTGACAAGAACAGCGGCCAGTTGGAATAGAAGTGTGAGGAACTTTAGTCAGGTTTGATTAGCCTCAAGCTCAGGTTTGATTAGCCTCAAGCTCAGGTTTGATTAGCCTTAAGCTCTATATTCTTCAGGGAACTTTCACAGCTGTAGAACTAGCTGAGAGAGAGCGAGAGAGAGCTGTGGAGTTGAGCAAAGCTTCTACACACAGAGAGAGCGAGAGAGACAGAGAGAGAGAGACGTTCATATTTTAAAAACAAGCTCATCAAGCAAGAAGAGTCATTAAGACCTGCAGATTCATTGACTTCAATCACTTAGATCTGCATCATTCATAAGTGACGACATGTTTGCTGCTGCCTTGTTTTGCTCTGGGGGTGGCTGTCTTGGACTCCGGTGTTAGACGAGCAGCACTTTTCCCTGAGCGTTGGGCTTCCTCTGCTCTCCCCCGCTCTATTTTGTGATGTTCTGACATGAGACCATTCTCAATAACCACTAAGCAGGTTGGTGCCAGTGTCTCACGGTCTTATTGAAATACTGCTCAAACACAAAGTGAGTTCTCTCATCCAACAACAACAACCATAGCACCAGCAGAGCTGGCATCTCCCCCAGTCACATAGCACCAGACAAAGAACCACACAGCAGCGGTAGCTCAGTCTGTGTAGATTGGCATGGAGGATGGTGTTAACTTAGCGGTTAGTTTACTATAATATTGTGTTTACCTTACAGACTCTTTAATGTGGCCATGAACCCTTCTTTAGAGGGGAAAAAGCCTATTTCAAACAGGAAATATGATGGCTGTAACATCCCATGCTACATTTGGCCCACTGGTTATGCCCATTCACACTAATGGAGATTTCTACCCTCCTCCACCACAATTGTGGTCTTTTTTAAATTTTATTTGACCTTTATTTAACCAGGCAAGTCAGTTAAGAACAAATTCTTATTTTCAATGACAGTGAGTTAACTGCCTGTTCAGGGGCAGAACGACAGATTTGTACCTTGTCAGCTCAGGGGTTTGAACTTGCAACCTTGCGGTTACTAGTCCAACGCTCTAACCACTAGGCTACCCTGCCGCCCCAGCGTCAAAAGTTACCCCTTTGAAAAGTTTGTGGTCATACGCACATCCTTAAAAAAACGTAGGTGCCCAGGCTAATAAAGAATACCTGTAAAGAACAGGAAGGCCCGGACACTGTTTATGGTCCAAATTCACTGCTTTACTGACAACGTATTGATCCGAAACAGGTCTTCGCAGTGTGCGGGCCTTCCTGTTGTTGATGAACCATTTCACACTATCATACCGACCAAAATCTTACTATGCTGGCTCAGGTATTTTCTAATCAACCACAGATACAGAGACCATGCTGGATGGGAAACTAGGCAACTGCAGCTCAGCTCAGGTCTGATTGGTTCAGGAGGTATGTGACTTTGTCTATTTGGGCGTAAGAGGCAGTTGGAAGGATGTTCTTAAAGCTCTCACGAACGTTGATGACTGTCCCGAGGGAGAAAGGAGGAGTGAATGTCATGAGGAGACAGGAGGAGTGAATGTCATGAGGAGACAGGAGGAGGGAATGTCATGAGGAGACAGGAGGAGGGAATGTCATGAGGAGACAGGAGGAGGGAATGTCATGAGGAGACAGGAGGAGGGAATGTCATGTTCATCTGTAGCATTCCAAGGAATCTTAAGACATCGATGTTAACTTGGTTAGGAGATGGTAGAAGAGGTCGATCTACCACCATTAGTATTGAACTATGTATTTTTCATTACATATTGTACTTCTGACACTTCATGTTGAGTTGTTGAAAAATGTGTTTGCTGTTTTGTCCAGCGTATTAGAAGCTGAGGAAACTGTCAAGACATGAGTGGTTGCCCTTCTTTTCTTGTGAAATGCTCAGACCTTTTTTATGGGCTATAGGTTTGTTATTCTGGGACCATATAGAGACCATATAATTATCTGATTACTGTATTGACTGTTCTATGTTATATGACCTCTCTGCTTTCTGCTGAACAATACAGTCATCATTTCTGGGCTGGTGCTTTGACTTGATTTCTAGATCACGCACACACGCACACACACACACACACACACACACACACAAACAAAACTTATAAATGATGACTCAACAGCACTTTTTTGTTGTGTCTGGAGAACAAAGTCCCATGTGTGGTACTTAGTGTTAAGATAATGGCCAGTTTGGCGTTTAGCATTATTCATCATGGAGAAATTCCTCCGATTTTAAACTTGTGGAGTTGTCTATCTCTCTGTCTGTTTTATCTTTCTACGCTTTTTGTCTATGGAGGTGATCAATCAATCAAATGTATTTATGAAGCCCTTTTTTCATCAGCCGATGTCACAAAGTGCTGTACAGAAACCCAGCATAAAACCCCAAACATCAAGCAATGCAGGTGTAGAAGCACGGTGGTCATGGATCACAGAGAAGGTGAACCATGGAATACTGCTTTAGTGAAGTTCAAGGAGAGATTATACGAGCCTTGTGATTGTGTACGTGTGTGTGTGTGAGCCAACCCGCATGCCCACACGCACACACACGCACACACACGCGCACACACACGCACACACACGCACACACACGCACACACACACACACTGTGACTGGTGTGTAGCAGTAGCTGGTCCAGACTTGACGGATCCCGGATCACCAATGCAGCTGTCAGCATCGCTCTGTTAAAATCCCTCCAAGATCTTCTGTCGAAACAGAGGGGGTGTCAGTTACACAGCCTCCTCCAGTGGGGTGAAGGAGAGTTACCCCACCAGGCTCAGTGTTCCTCACAAACACACTAGCAGCTAGCCTAGTCCCTGATCTGCATCAGCCAACTCTTGCAACCGTAGGATTTGGCAAGATGGCACAAATAGATCTGATACCAGGCTAACTAGGAGTATTCCAGCGTTACTCATGAAGGCAGTTCCAGCGAACGGGCTGCTCACTTCTCTTGAAAATGCGCAGTTCGCTGGAAGTCAGTCACAAAGTGTGACTGACTTCAATGCCCTGACTGACAAAGCACTGTCTGAGCTCTGAACATGTCCTGGTCTGGAGGCCTTTGTCTTCCCAAGCTAATGTCTATCACACAACCACCCCAGGGAGGACTCTGTAGAGCTGGATGATGGCAGGACCAGCCAGTCAGCAGAGAGAGGCTGTATTCCAAATGGCACCCTATTCCCTATGCAGTGTACTACTTTTGACCGGCAATTTGACATGCTGCCAGAGAGAGAGGACTCCCAGAACTGTGGTTTTATTAGGGGATTAGGATAGAGTAGACTGGGACAGGGCGATTCGGGATGCTGCCAGAGAGAGAGGACTCCCAGAACTGTGGTTTTATTAGGGGATTAGGATAGAGTAGACTGGGACAGGGCCATTTGAGATGCTGCCAGAGAGAGAGAGGACTCCCAGAACTGTGGCTCTATTAGGGGATTAGGATAGAGTAGACTGGGACAGGGGGATTCGGGATGCTGCCAGAGAGAGAGAGGACTCCCAGAACTGTGGCTCTATTAGGGGATTAGGATAGAGTAGACTGGGACAGGGGGATTCGGGATGCTGCCAGAGAGAGAGAGAGGACTCCCAGAACTGTGGTTTTATTAGGAGATTAGGATAGAGTAGACTGGGACAGGGCGATTCGGGATGCTGCCAGAGAGAGAGAGGACTCCCAGAACTGTGGTTTTATTAGGGGATTAGGATAGAGTAGATTGGGACAGGGCGATTCGGGATGCTGCCAGAGAGAGAGGACTCCCAGAACTGTGATTTTATTAGGGGATTAGGATAGAGTAGACTGGGACAGGGCCATTTGAGATGCTGCCAGAGAGAGAGGACTCCCAGAACTGTGGTTTTATTAGGGGATTAGGATAGAGTAGACTGGGACAGGGCGATTCGGGATGCTGCCAGGGAGAGAGAGGACTCCCAGAACTGTGGTTTTATTAGGGGATTAGGATAGAGTAGACTGGGACAGGGCGATTCGGGATGCTGCCAGAGAGAGAGGACTCCCAGAACTGTGGCTCTATTAGGGGATTAGGATAGAGTAGACTGGGACAGGGCCATTTGAGATGCTGCCAGAGAGAGAGGACTCCCAGAACTGTGGTTTTATTAGGGGATTAGGATAGAGTAGACTGGGACAGGGTGATTCGGGATGCTGCCAGAGAGAGAGGACTCCCAGAACTGTGGTTTTATTAGGGGATTAGGATAGAGTAGACTGGGACAGGGCGATTCGGGATGCTGCCAGAGAGAGAGAGGACTCCCAGAACTGTGGTTTTATTAGGGGATTAGGATAGAGTAGACTGGGACAGGACGATTCGGGATGCTGCCAGAGAGAGAGAGGACTCCCAGAGCTGTGGTTTTATTAGGGGATTAGGATAGAGTAGACTGGGACATGGCCATTTGAGATGCTGCCAGAGAGAGAGGACTCCCAGAACTGTGGTTTTATTAGGGGATTAGGATAGAGTAGACTGGGACAGGGCGATTCGGGATGCTGCCAGAGAGAGAGAGGACTCCCAGAACTGTGGTTTTATTAGGGGATTAGGATAGAGTAGACTGGGACAGGGGGATTCGGGATGCTGCCAGAGAGAGAGGACTCCCAGAACTGTGGTTTTATTAGGGGATTAGGATAGAGTAGACTGGGACAGGGCCATTTGAGATGCTGCCAGAGAGAGAGGACTCCCAGAACTGTGGTTTTATTAGGGGATTAGGATAGAGTAGACTGGGACAGGGCCATTTGAGATGCTGCCAGAGAGAGAGGACTTCCAGAACTGTGGTTTTATTAGGGGATTAGGATAGAGTAGACTGGGACAGGGCCATTTGAGATGCTGCCAGAGAGAGAGGGCTCCCAGAACTGTGGTTTTATTAGGGGATTAGGATAGAGTAGACTGGGACAGGGCCATTTGAGATGCTGCCAGAGAGAGAGGACTCCCAGAACTGTGGTTTTATTAGGGGATTAGGATAGAGTAGACAGGGACAGGGCGATTCGGGATGCTGCCAGAGAGAGAGGACTCCCAGAACTGTGGTTTTATTAGGGGATTAGGATAGAGTAGACTGGGACAGGGCGATTCGGGATGCTGCCAGAGAGAGAGGACTCCCAGAACTGTGGTTTTATTAGGGGATTAGGATAGAGTAGACTGGGACAGGGCGATTTGGGATGCTGCCAGAGAGAGAGAGGACTCCCAGAACTGTGGTTTTATTAGGGGATTATGATAGAGTAGACTGGGACAGGGGGATTCGGGATGCTGCCAGAGAGAGAGGACTCCCAGAACTGTGGTTTTATTAGGGGATTAGGATAGAGTAGACTGCTACAGGGCGATTCGGGATGCTGCAGGAGAGAGAGGACTCCCAGAACTGTGGTTTTATTAGGGGATTAGGATAGAGTAGACTGGGACAGGGCCATTTGAGATGCTGCCAGAGAGAGAGGACTCCCAGAACTGTGGTTTTATTAGGGGATTAGGATAGAGTAGACTGGGACAGGGCGATTCGGGATGCTGCCAGAGAGAGAGGACTCCCAGAACTGTGGCTCTATTAGGGGATTAGGATAGAGTAGACTGGGACAGGGCCATTTGAGATGCTGCCAGAGAGAGAGGACTCCCAGAACTTCGGTTTTATTAGGGGATTAGGATAGAGTAGACTGGGACAGGGCGATTCGGGATGCTGCCGGAGAGAGAGAGGACTCCCAGGACTGTGGTTTTATTAGGGGATTAGGATAGAGTAGACTGGGACAGGGCGATTCGGGATGCTGCCAGAGAGAGAGAGGACTCCCAGAACTGTGGCTCTATTAGGGGATTAGGATAGAGTAGACCGGGACAGGGGGATTCTGGATGCTGTCAGAGAGAGAGGACTCCCAGAACTGTGGCTCTATTAGGGGATTAGGATAGAGTAGACTGGGACAGGGCGATTCGGGATGCTGCCAGAGAGAGAGAGGACTCCCAGAACTGTGGCTTTAGTAGGGGATTAGGATAGAGTAGACTGGGACAGGGCGATTCGGGATGCTGCCAGAGAGAGAGTGAGGACTCCCAGAACTGTGGCTTCAGTAGGGGATTAGGATAGAGTAGACTGGGACAGGGCGATTCGGGATGCTGCCAGAGAGAGAGGACTCCCAGAACTGTGGCTCTATTAGGGGATTAGGATAGAGTAGACTGGGACAGGGGGATTCGGGATGCTGCCAGAGAGAGAGAGAGGACTCCCAGAACTGTGGCTTTAGTAGGGGATTAGGATAGAGTAGACTGGGACAGGGGGATTCGGGATGCTGCCAGAGAGAGAGTGAGGACTCCCAGAACTGTGGTTTTATTAGGGGATTAGGATAGAGTAGACTGGGACAGGGCCATTTGAGATGCTGCCAGAGAGAGAGGACTCCCAGAACTGTGGTTTTATTAGGGGATTAGGATAGAGTAGACTGGGACAGGGCGATTCGGGATGCTGCCAGAGAGAGAGAGGACTCCCAGAACTGTGGTTTTATTAGGGGATTAGGATAGAGTAGACTGGGACAGGGCCATTTGAGATGCTGCCAGAGAGAGAGGACTTCCAGAACTGTGGTTTTATTAGGGGATTAGGATAGAGTAGACTGGGACAGGGCCATTTGAGATGCTGCCAGAGAGAGAGGACTCCCAGAACTGTGGTTTTATTAGGGGATTAGGATAGAGTAGACTGGGTCAGGGCCATTTGAGATGCTGCCAGAGAGAGAGGACTCCCAGAACTGTGGTTTTATTAGGGGATTAGGATAGAGTAGACAGGGACAGGGCGATTCGGGATGCTGCCAGAGAGAGAGGACTCCCAGAACTGTGGTTTTATTAGGGGATTAGGATAGAGTAGACTGGGACAGGGCGATTCGGGATGCTGCCAGAGAGAGAGAGGACTCCCAGAACTGTGGTTTTATTAGGGGATTAGGATAGAGTAGACTGGGACAGGGCGATTTGGGATGCTGCCAGAGAGAGAGAGGACTCCCAGAACTGTGGTTTTATTAGGGGATTAGGATAGAGTAGACTGGGACAGGGGGATTCGGGATGCTGCCAGAGAGAGAGAGGACTCCCAGAACTGTGGTTTTAGTAGGGGATTAGGATAGAGTAGACTGGGACAGGGCGATTCGGGATGCTGCCAGAGAGAGAGAGAACTCCCAGAACTGTGGCTCTATTAGGGGATTAGGATAGAGTAGACTGGGACAGGGCGATTCGGGATGCTGCCAGAGAGAGAGAGGACTCCCAGAACTGTGGCTTTAGTAGGGGATTAGGATAGAGTAGACTGGGACAGGGCGATTCGGGATGCTGCCAGAGAGAGAGTGAGGACTCCCAGAACTGTGGCTTCAGTAGGGGATTAGGATAGAGTAGACTGGGACAGGGCGATTCGGGATGCTGCCAGAGAGAGAGAGAGGACTCCCAGAACTGTGGTTTTATTAGGGGATTAGGATAGAGTAGACTGGGACAGGGCGATTTGGGATGCTGCCAGAGAGAGAGAGGACTCCCAGAACTGTGGTTTTATTAGGGGATTAGGATAGAGTAGACTGGGACAGGGCGATTCGGGATGCTGCCAGAGAGAGAGGACTCCCAGAACTGTGGTTTTATTAGGGGATTAGGATAGAGTAGACTGGGACAGGGCGATTCGGGATGCTGCCAGAGAGAGAGAGGACTCCCAGAACTGTGGTTTTATTAGGGGATTAGGATAGAGTAGACTGGGACAGGGCGATTCGGGATGCTGCCAGAGAGAGAGGACTCCCAGAACTGTGGCTCTATTAGGGGATTAGGATAGAGTAGACTGGGACAGGGGGATTCGGGATGCTGCCAGAGAGAGAGAGAGGACTCCCAGAACTGTGGCTTTAGTAGGGGATTAGGATAGAGTAGACTGGGACAGGGGGATTCGGGATGCTGCCAGAGAGAGAGTGAGGACTCCCAGAACTGTGGTTTTATTAGGGGATTAGGATAGAGTAGACTGGGACAGGGCCATTTGAGATGCTGCCAGAGAGAGAGGACTCCCAGAACTGTGGTTTTATTAGGGGATTAGGATAGAGTAGACTGGGACAGGGCGATTCGGGATGCTGCCAGAGAGAGAGAGGACTCCCAGAACTGTGGTTTTATTAGGGGATTAGGATAGAGTAGACTGGGACAGGGCCATTTGAGATGCTGCCAGAGAGAGAGGACTTCCAGAACTGTGGTTTTATTAGGGGATTAGGATAGAGTAGACTGGGACAGGGCCATTTGAGATGCTGCCAGAGAGAGAGGACTCCCAGAACTGTGGTTTTATTAGGGGATTAGGATAGAGTAGACTGGGACAGGGCCATTTGAGATGCTGCCAGAGAGAGAGGACTCCCAGAACTGTGGTTTTATTAGGGGATTAGGATAGAGTAGACTGGGACAGGGCGATTCGGGATGCTGCCAGAGAGAGAGAGGACTCCCAGAACTGTGGTTTTATTAGGGGATTAGGATAGAGTAGACTGGGACAGGGCGATTTGGGATGCTGCCAGAGAGAGAGAGGACTCCCAGAACTGTGGTTTTATTAGGGGATTAGGATAGAGTAGACTGGGACAGGGGGATTCGGGATGCTGCCAGAGAGAGAGGACTCCCAGAACTGTGGTTTTATTAGGGGATTAGGATAGAGTAGACTGCTACAGGGCGATTCGGGATGCTGCAGGAGAGAGAGGACTCCCAGAACTGTGGTTTTATTAGGGGATTAGGATAGAGTAGACTGGGACAGGGCGATTCGGGATGCTGCCAGAGAGAGAGAGGACTCCCAGAACTGTGGTTTTATTAGGGGATTAGGATAGAGTAGACTGGGACAGGGCGATTCGGGATGCTGCCAGAGAGAGAGGACTCCCAGAACTGTGGTTTTATTAGGGGATTAGGATAGAGTAGACTGGGACAGGGCGATTCGGGATGCTGCCAGAGAGAGAGAGGACTCCCAGAACTGTGGTTTTATTAGGGGATTAGGATAGAGTAGACTGGGACAGGGCGATTCGGGATGCTGCCAGAGAGAGAGGACTCCCAGAACTGTGGCTCTATTAGGGGATTAGGATAGAGTAGACTGGGACAGGGGGATTCGGGATGCTGCCAGAGAGAGAGAGAGGACTCCCAGAACTTTGGCTTTAGTAGGGGATTAGGATAGAGTAGACTGGGACAGGGGGATTCGGGATGCTGCCAGAGAGAGAGTGAGGACTCCCAGAACTGTGGTTTTATTAGGGGATTAGGATAGAGTAGACTGGGACAGGGCCATTTGAGATGCTGCCAGAGAGAGAGAGGACTCCCAGAACTGTGGTTTTATTAGGGGATTAGGATAGAGTAGACTGGGACAGGGCGATTCGGGATGCTGCCGGAGAGAGAGAGGACTCCCAGAACTGTGGTTTTATTAGGGGATTAGGATAGAGTACACTGGGACAGGGCGATTCGGGATGCTGCCAGAGAGAGAGGACTCCCAGAACTGTGGCTCTATTAGGGGATTAGGATAGAGTAGACTGGGACAGGGGGATTCGGGATGCTGCCAGAGAGAGAGAGAGGACTCCCAGAACTGTGGCTTTAGTAGGGGAGTAGGATAGAGTAGACTGGGACAGGGCGATTCGGGATGCTGCCAGAGAGAGAGTGAGGACTCCCAGAACTGTGGCTCTATTAGGGGATTAGGATAGAGTAGACTGGGACAGGGGGATTCGGGATGCTGCCAGAGAGAGAGAGAGGACTCCCAGAACTGTGGCTTTAGTAGGGGATTAGGATAGAGTAGACTGGGACAGGGGGATTCGGGATGCTGCCAGAGAGAGAGTGAGGACTCCCAGAACTGTGGTTTTATTAGGGGATTAGGATAGAGTAGACTGGGACAGGGCCATTTGAGATGCTGCCAGAGAGAGAGAGGACTCCCAGAACTGTGGTTTTATTAGGGGATTAGGATAGAGTAGACTGGGACAGGGCGATTCGGGATGCTGCCGGAGAGAGAGAGGACTCCCAGAACTGTGGTTTTATTAGGGGATTAGGATAGAGTAGACTGGGACAGGGCGATTCGGGATGCTGCCAGAGAGAGAGGACTCCCAGAACTGTGGCTCTATTAGGGGATTAGGATAGAGTAGACTGGGACAGGGGGATTTGGGATGCTGCCAGAGAGAGAGAGAGGACTCCCAGAACTGTGGCTTTAGTAGGGGAGTAGGATAGAGTAGACTGGGACAGGGGGATTCGGGATGCTGCCAGAGAGAGAGTGAGGACTCCCAGAACTGTGGCTTTAGTAGGGGATTAGGATAGAGTAGACTGGGACAGGGGGATTCGAGATGCTGCCAGAGAGAGAGAGGACTCCCAGAACTGTGGTTTTATTAGGGGATTAGGATAGAGTAGACTGGGACAGGGGGATTCGAGATGCTGCCAGAGAGAGAGAAGACTCCCAGAACTGTGGCTTTAGTAGGGGATTAGGATAGAGTAGACTGGGACAGAGGGATTCCAGCTGAGCACTCAAGCAGGTAAAACACAGCAGAGATAAAGAGGTGAAGTCACTCAGACTAGGCAGAGTGGGAAATATTGAAATTTTAGCATACATCAAACATTACCATACCTTTATTGAGCCTTTATTTGCCCATGCAGTCCCATTGAGATGATCAAGTAAGTACTTTTCTAGGGTGACCTGGTGCGTAGGTCCTTTGTGATGCTCCCCTTGGAGCCTGGTAGGGTGGAGTTTGGGAGTGGCTTTGTCAGAGGACTCTGTTCCCTCCCTCAGCAGAGGGTTCAGCTCAGACCTCCCTCCTTCTCCCTACCCCTCCCTGTCCGTCTGACTCTGACTGAAGGTCAAACGAGGGCAGCGAGGTGTAAATTATGTGGTAGAGGTACGGTACTTGTCTCGCCCGAAGCCCTTCAGAGCCATATACTGCAGTGTCTGAGCAGGGTTGTCATAGTAACAGTCAGTCACCGCTGTAGCCTTGACCTTGCCCAATCCAGTGCTGTATGTATTCCTGGACCACTCCCTCCCTGGAGGATGAGGAAATGATAGGATAGGCGTGCTCTGGCAGATGTCTGTTGTTCTTCTGTGTGCCATCCACCTTGTCAGAGACACACTGCTTTGAACCATCTGGCTATCAAGAATAAGCTTGTTTGTGTTGAAAGTGAAAGATGGTCTCGTCTCTTGTAGCCCCATGGTGACAGTCACATTCTCTGCACTGTTATGATTGATGGATCCAAGTTGACAGAAATAGTACAGTTCTCCTAGGAGCTTACGCAAAGCCGTTTCCCTCTCTCTGAATCTGCACTACATGATAAGGACTCTGGTGGAAAAGAGCGAGATAAAAAAAACAATGAGGTCAGAGTTCAGGAGTTATGTCATGATCAGAGCACGAGCCAAACATGATTCATTCACACAGAGTGAGGGAGAGATCTTCTGGGCTCATGAACCTCAATTCTGAAGTCAGACCCTGAGGAAGAACACTGTGGGCTTCACACAATACTCACACACGGATATGCGTTTACGCACACACACACACACACGCACGCACGCACACACACACACACACACACACACACACACACACACACACACACACACACACACACACACACACACACACACACACACACACACACACACACACACACACACACACACACACACACACACACACACACACACACACACACACACACACACACACACACACACATTTTAAATATTTCATTTGAATCCACAAATCTCATTACAGTTAAGAAGGATTCAAACATTTCGTCACGAATATCTGGACACTTATGGATACAGAAGGCACCTTCTTCTCCACACAGAAGGCACCTTCTTCTCCACACAGCAAGGTTGCCCATGACAGCTGACACAGAGCAGGACCTTGCTAGCTGCTTTGTCTTTTTACAATGCAAGCCTGCAGTCTGAAGTCCACGTACTACAGATGTAGGATCTCCATTTGATCACTCTTTTGTTGCTGTGAAATGCAAACTTGTAGTTTATTTTGATTTTGAAAAGGCTTCTAAAGTTATAATCCACATAATAATTCAAATTTCCAGTTGATGCAGGATTATTTTCCTGCTGTAGAAAACTGGCTCAAATTAAGATCCTACATCTGTATGTACATGGCCGAGAATACCAAATAACAGCACAACAAGTTTGCACTGATAACCCAGGCTGTTCAGGGGTGACAGGAGGGGATGGTATTTCAGCAACTTGTCAGCAAAGTCCTACTATACACACACACACACACATTTAAAGACTCTATGCAGCCTCTCATGACCCAATATGGAAAACATAATCGAATCAAAGATCCAAATGAATAGCATTCATTGGAAATAGCTGGTAGGCTTGAATGTCTCACTGCATTGGCTAAGTAATACCAGAGAAATCTTTAAGAAAAGCAAAACATACTTGTCTTTTTCTGGGCTGTAACTAGTTGACTTTCCATCAGCGGGCATCTAGTAGTACTGTCCTTTGTGTCAGCTTCCTGTGCCAGTTTCTGCTTGATTTTGGTCCGTTTACAATATTGTGGCCAATCCTGAGCAGCTCCTCTAGGAAAGCAGTTTACTGATTGGTTGTCAATCATCTTTTCAATTAACCAGTTAGGTTCCACTGTATGGACAGAGGTCATTGTGATGGAAAATATGTACAGGGGCGCTCAGCTCTGTGAACATTAGTCTCTCGTGACAGACTGTTCCATGAATGGAGCAGCAGGATTTTTTGTTGTTGTTGGTAGATTTGGTTTTGGCTTCTGAGATTTAAATGAACCTAACATGTTACATGTTACATGTACAGTGCCTTGCGAAAGTATTCGGCCCCCTTGAACTTTGCGACCTTTTGCCACATTTCAGGCTTCAAACATAAAGATATAAAACTGTATTTTTTTGTGAAGAATCAACAACAAGTGGGACACAATCATGTGTCAATCAATCCAATCATTATTGGATATTTCAAACCTTTTTAACAAATCAAAAACTGAAAAATTGGGCATGCAAAATTATTCAGCCCCCTTAAGTTAATACTTTGTAGCGCCACCTTTTGCTGCGATTACAGCTGTAAGTCGCTTGGGGTATGTCTATCAGTTTTGCACATCGAGAGACTGACATTTTTTCCCATTCCTCCTTGCAAAACAGCTCGAGCTCAGTGAGGTTGGATGGAGAGCATTTGTGAACAGCAGTTTTCAGTTCTTTCCACAGATTCTCGATTGGATTCAGGTCTGGACTTTGACTTGGCCATTCTAACACCTGGATATGTTTATTTTTGAACCATTCCATTGTAGATTTTGCTTTATGTTTTGGATCATTGTCTTGTTGGAAGACAAATCTCCGTCCCAGTCTCAGGTCTTTTGCAGACTCCATCAGGTTCTCTTCCAGAATGGTCCTGTATTTGGCTCCATCCATCTTCCCATCAATTTTAACCATCTTCCCTGTCCCTGCTGAAGAAAAGCAGGCCCAAACCATGATGCTGCCACCACCATGTTTGACAGTGGGCATGGTGTGTTCAGGGTGATGAGCTGTGTTGCTTTTACGCCAAACAGAACGTTTTGCATTGTTGCCAAAAAGTTCAATTTTGGTTTCATCTGACCAGAGCACCTTCTTCCACATGTTTGGTGTCTCTCCCAGGTGGCTTGTGGCAAACTTTAAACGACACTTTTTATGGATATCTTTAAGAAATGGCTTTCTTCTTGCCACTCTTCCATAAAGGCCAGATTTGTGCAATATACGACTGATTGTTGTCCTATGGACAGAGTCTCCCACCTCAGCTGTAGATCTCTGCAGTTCATCCAGAGTGATCATGGGCCTCTTGGCTGCATCTCTGATCAGTCTTCTCCTTGTATGAGCTGAAAGTTTAGAGGGATGGCCAGGTCTTGGTAGATTTGCAGTGGTCTGATACTCCTTCATTTCAATATTATCGCTTGCACAGTGCTCCTTGGGATGTTTAAAGCTTGGGAAATCTTTTTGTATCCAAATCCGGCTTTAAACTTCTTCACAACAGTATCTCGGACCTGCCTGGTGTGTTCCTTGTTCTTCATGATGCTCTCTGCGCTTTTGACGGACCTCTGAGACTATCACAGTGCAGGTGCATTTATACGGAGACTTGATTACACACAGGTGGATTGTATGTATCATCATTAGTCATTTAGGTCAACATTGGATCATTCAGAGATCCTCACTGAACTTCTGTAGAGAGTTTGCTGCACTGAAAGTAAAGGGGCTGAATAATTTTGAACGCCCAATTTTTCAGTTTTTGATCTGTTAAAGTTTGAAATATCCAATAAATGTCGTTCCACTTCATGATTGTGTCCCACTTGTTGTTGATTCTTCACAAAAAAATACAGTTTTATATCTTTATGTTTGAAGCCTGAAATGTGGTAAAAGGTCGCAAAGTTCAAGGGGGCCGAATACTTTCGCAAGGCACTGTATGTTATGGCACGGGACAGTGAGGAGCTAGTTGCTATAACATCTAATTATCCATCCAATATGAAGACGACTCACCTCTTCCTCTGCAGCGTAACACGATTTCTCCAGGACCTTACTAGAAACAGGTTTGTTAGTGAGAACTTCACAGAGCCATGGCTGTATGTGTATATCCTGGTCCATTGGAACAATTACAAGTGGTAGAGGCCCCTCACATCAGAGGCCCCTCACATCAGAGGCCCCTCACATCAGAGGCCCCTCACATCAGAGGCCCCTCACATCAAAGTAGCATCTCTGGAACGTCAGCGAGCCGAGATGGAAAGTGAAGATGACACCCAAGGCCTCTTCAGAGTTCAGTCATACCCTAATTTGGGATTATTGGAATATTTGGGCAATGACATTTATGTTCTACTGTAATTGTGTGTGTGTGTATGTGTGTGTGTGTGTGCCAATCCATGTTTCACTGTACAATTAGATCCATTTGGCTGTCATGATGTTCACGGTGAAGCTTCTCGGCTTGCATAACTGTGGGGACACGTAAGGAGTTCACTCGTTGTTCGATGTTTACACAGCACTAGTGCGTTCCAATACATGATACGGTACTCCTGCCATTGATGAGTTGTACTGTTGTGCTGCCAAACGTAGATTTAATTGACCACACTCTCCTTGTTTTTGTAAGATGTTTTGCTTATCCATCATCCACCGTAAACAGACCATACTATTATTTCTTCAGTTCTTTAAATAGAGACAGAGTGGTATACAGTATAAATAGATTTTGGGCAATAACGCAATACAATACAAATAACGCAGTACAAGTAATTATGTTTCTATGTGGATCCAACACGCCATAAATCACAATCTTACATAAAGCTGTCAGAAACCCATGCAGTGATTAGGACAGGGAGGCATCTTGGCACTAACTGTCTCTCGATGTCCTTCACAACTCAAGAGTTCTCACGCTTGCTGCTCACTTTAACTTAATTATCGCAGAATGCTGGGCCCTCTGCTCTGATGCCTGTGCTGTATGATCCAGTGGAGGGCTGAAGGACAGGAGGTGTCAGGAAAGTAATTGGATTCCTTATTGTAAATAATATATAATATTGTAAATAAGGAATCCAATTACTTTATACCGTTTAGTTTTTCAGTCTAAACCACCTCTTAAATGCAATGCTTATTCAACACGGTTTATGTGGATCATCCATCTTCACTATTCCTGTGACACGGCTGTTTGTTTTGCTGGCCCGTGGGGAGTCTGATTGGCAGGGGAAGTGTGTGTGTGTGTGTGTGTGAGAGTAAGTGTGTATATGGTTTGTATATACAGTATAGTCTAGTGAGTGTACGTAGGGTCAGTGCAATATAGAGTCAGTGCAGATAGTTCAGGTACCATTCATTGACTATTTAGCAGTCTTATGGCTTGGGGGTAGAAGCTGTCTTAGAGCCTGTTGGTCTGAGAGCTGATGCTCCGGTACCATCTTAAGTCCTTAGTGATGTGAACGCCAAGGAACTTGAACCTCTCGACCCGCTCCACTACAGCCCTGTTGATGTGGATGGGGGTGTGCCTTCCCCTCTTTCTCCTGTAGTCCACAATCAGCTCCTTGGTCTTTCTGACATTGAGGGAGAGGCTGTTGTTATGGCACCACTCTGCCAGGTCTCCGACCTCCTCCCTGTAGACTGTCTAATCACCGTCGGTGATCAGGCCTACCACTGTAGTGTTGTTAGCAAACTTGATGATGGTGTTGGAGTCATGTGTGGCCACGCAGTAGTGGATAAACAGGGAGTACAGGAGGGGACTAAGCAGCATACACCCCTGAGGGGCCCCCGTGTTGTGGTACAGTGTGGCGGAGGTGCAGAGGGATGCGTGCGTGTTGGTGTGTGTGTGTGCCTGCGCGTGCAAGTGTGTACATGTGTGTGTGTACGTGTGTGTACATGTGTGCATGCCTGCGTGCCTCTCCAACACAATGCAGTCCGTTGGTGAACAGTAGTCCAGAGGTGGGGACAGCTAGCTAGGCCTCTCAGATGAGCAGCCTGTCCTATCAGCCTTTGTCTCCTAGTCCCATTGAAAAGCTCCCTTTGTGCCGAGATCACGTCACAATATTTGAACAGCTGCAGCCCATCGTTGGTTGTGTGCGTTTGCAGTACTCCATCAGCACTGGAGGGAGGGCAGAGATTGTGAGTAGCAGGATTGTGGTAGTGGAGGATGGATAGGGGATGACTGTGGGAATTCATACCTGATCCTAGCTGTTTTCTTCAGTCACGGGCACATGTTACTCAACACTGTCCTCACTCCAGTTCATAATGCATAGGTATTCATGGTTAGCCTGTCTCCCAGATCTGTTGTGCACGAACTCCTATGGTCATTGTCACACCAAATTTGCAAGACGGCACAAACAGACCTGGAGCCAGGCTAAGTCATGCTAAACTGTCAAATTATAGAGATTCCTGCCACATTAATTTTTTTATCACATACCAACCAATCAATGAGTAAGTCTGTTCCAGTAAAGACGGATCTGTCAGGGTATAGAACAGCAGTCATAGATCATGTCTTAACCTGTTTATGAGACACGGTGACAGCTCTATTGTAGTCAGTCTATTCTAACCTCATTAAAGTCAACCTGTCAACATTTGTATTGGCTTCAGCATTACCCTGTCTGTTTACCTTCCTACCCAGCTGTCCTCCCACTCTACACACACAGTCATAGGACACAGGCATGCTTTCTAAGCATTGAGACTGCTCTGTCCTCCGGTAGCGGAGAATGGGGTAAGTTGCACTGAAAGGGTTTGTTGAGCCACCCGGTGTTTCTAGGGAAACCAGTGAATCACGTGACCAACTATTAAGGAAGAGGTCCTCATGCCATGGAGTCTGAAAAAGAAGAACCCACAAAAATGGTGAGCAAGTTAGTAGATTGGTTTTTAAGATCCTTTTATACATCAGTTAGAGTTTCTATAAGCTACATTATGAGGTCCTAAACTTAGCATGAAAGTGCATCCTTGTAGCTGTATGGGCTAATATAGTCAAAACGTTAAGTTGAGTCAATGGCCTTGGGTTAAGTTGAGTCAATGGCCATGGGGTAAGTTGAGCCAATGGCCACCATACCCCATACAAATTGTAATTACATTTAGTCTGTTTTATTTTGCGTGTGTCATGCATATGAACTCAAGATGCATTTTTATTGTTATAGAGCAGACATCTTCATGCCCCGTGTATAGAAACATAAAACAAGCAGGGGTCTGGCCCACCTTGAGATTCTTGAGAGAGCAGCCAAGGAAGTGAGAAACGGAAAGAAGCCCGTTGAGCAGCAGCAAGGGACGAACAAATAGACTGAATGACACTGGAGGTACATTGACCAAAAATAAAACTAACATGTGCCTGTTTGAAAGAGAGGCTATGATAGAGTTGCAGACGAACAAGGTCTTATCTGGTGACATGGAGTCGGATCTTGCTAAACATATCAAGAATCTCACGGACCAGGTTCATGTGCTCAGTAGCCTTCCAATGCAGAGAACTTGACAACAATGCAGAGAACTTGACAATTTGCACATCGAAAAATTTGCACATCGAAAAAACATCGCTTTCCCAGACAACTGGTCAAGAAATGGAAGGGTAAGTGATATTGAACAGAGAGATCTGTATCAATGTAAGCATGCATTTAAGATATACAATATACCACACGCCCATTCCATGAATTAAACTTTGACCTACCAGCACCATCACCCACTGTCGCGGGAACTTACCCCAAGGCGGCTCAACTTACTCTGTCCCTATGCTCAACTTACACCATACCCTGAGGAAGTTGTGCCAAGAGATACTTTTTTGGGGACAAAGCTATGTTTACATTATTTCCTGGGATTCACAACATCCTGAAATATGTCTATGTCTTTGTTAGAAAAAATACTATATTTCCCTTGACGTAGTGATGCTGAATGTAAAAAATGGCTCAAGATTCCCCACTCTCCCCTAACCCAGAACGTACAGTACTGTCCCAGGGTGTGTCTGAAATGACACCCTATTCCCTAGAATATACTTCTGACCAGAGTCCCAGTGACCCTCCAGACAGACATGTCTTGTGGCATCCCAGACACATTGACAGGTGCTCAGCCGTCAAACAGAGTCCTGGAGCCTGGTCAGGGAGCTCCAGTAGACAGTCAGTACAGGCAGAGCGGTGAGAGAAGCCCCTTGCCCTGGGAACGAGGGGCAGATACCAGCCCAGGCATGGTTGTCTGACTGTCTGTCTCTGTGGTACATTGCTTGTTTGTGGAAGTACGTACAGTTACAGGAAGGCTGTACTTTCATCTGTAGACCACTTGGTTATGATTCACTGTGAGAAACAGAGTGAAACCTTTATGACATAGCTTGGGTTTCAGCAGCGGTGTGTGTGTGTGTGTGTGTGTGTGTGTGAGAGAGGTCTTTGATTACTGTCCTTGGGCTGAACTTGGATCCAGGTTGTTGAATTTGAGAGTCATGGCTGCCATGGGTCCGTGTCAAACACTGCTCACTGAAACCATGACCTCAGTCTGTTTCGTAGTGACAAAGTAAACAGACTTGTGTTTAGTCTGAGTCTAATAGAAAATGAAATATAATGTGTGAATATCCACGATAAAAGATGTCTGCTGAGACGACAGTCAAGTTCAAGCAAATGTCAAATTTAAACACCTGATTATACAACTTTGATTATGCATAGAAAGGTATTCCTATTTTAATGTGTCTTATTACCAAGGACACTACATCAAAGTGCTCTGCCTGACCTCCAGGCCAATGTCTTGATTTGGAATTGGTCCAGGCTACTTTCTGTGATGTGCATTAAAGTCATTGTGAAAGGTTCTGTCCAAGGCTTTGCCTCAGTGCTACCTGCTACTTATGTTAGCACAGGCTGGCAGAGAATGGCTGACGATGCTTACATAAGACCACCACCCTCTCTCTTCCAGTCACTCTCCAGGCAATAGAGAGAGTGAGAGAGGAATAGAGAGAGAGAGAGAGAGAGGGTGGTGGAGAAAAAGGGAGAGAGATAGAAGATGGAGGAGAGAGGGGACAAGTTGGCAGTGGTCAAGAATGCAATTAAAATTCTGGTCAAGGACGCAGAGTAAAAAGCCCCACTGGGGAGGGTGGGTAGTTTGTGTGAGAGCAGACTACCCTCCATTGCGTCATCACATGCAAGGTTGGGTTGGCAGGCTACACCGCATCACTGATATCGCCTGAGAGTCCACTAAAACATGCATCACAGATGAATCGATGAGTTTTATCCATGAACATAAAGACACACACACAACATACACACACCGATTTTACATTAGTTACAGATGTAGGATCTTTCTTTTATGTCATCAACCTCATGACATCTCCAGCAGGACTAAGTCCATTATGATTTAAGGAACTTGTAAAGTGGATCAGTGTTCATTTAGAATGATTCGGGAGGCATGTTCTCCTTCTGGCAGATCAGACAGCGATGTTCACTAAGGCGTGGTGAAGGTTCCTATATGGAAGTGAAGTGAACCATCAACTCAACACATCATGTAACCTATGACATCATGGATCAAGTGTCTCAGAATAGGAGCGCTGATCTAGGATCAGGTTCTCCTCTTTCCATCTACTCTTATTTTTATGATCTAAAAGGCTAAACTGATCCCAGATCGGCACTCCTACTCAAAATGCTTTATGGATATGGACTCTGGTTGGCTCTGTGTGGAATTCCAAGTAACCTTCGTCCTCATCAAAGTATCGTCTTGAGTTGATATTACCACTGACATACTGTATTTCCTGTTGTGGTTCATCTTTAATTCATTTAGAGATGCATGCAACCTCTTAGAAGAATGGTATGAGACAGTGACTCAGCATAACTTCAAAGTCATTAGGTTGGATTGGACAGGGAATATGCCTATTATCCTACCCCTGTCTGTCTCTGTCGCTGTACCACCGCCATCTGCAAATGTCTGGACAATGTGAGCTATACTTGGAAAAGCAGTTGAAGGAGGCAGGAACAGTTTGTGTGTGTTCGTGTGCTTTTGCATGCGTGCTTGTGTCTCTGTCTGTCTGTCTGTCTGTCCGTCCGTCCGTCCGTCCGTCCGTCTGTCTGTCTGTACGTACGTACAGTATCTGTGTGTGTGCAGTCTCCCGCCATGTTTCACTGTGTTCCCAGTGGAGTGACGTCACAGACAGGGTTTCAGCCAACAGGGCTCTGAATCCTCACGCAGGCCACGGCGGGAAGATCTGGTTGCCATGGTGACTGATCTTGTGTTAAAGCCGTGTTTGCCAGGCGTGGGGTAGAGCTTTGAGCCACAGCAGACGGTCACCCTGTGATTGGCCGGCTGAGAGAGGCACAGACATAAAGCTAGGGCGTAATACACTTAGAACACAAACAAATACACATGTATACATATACATACAGTGTATGCACAGTATACATAAACAATGCATTGCACACATACACAAATGCCCACAAAACCACCTCTACACACATGACAGAATATACAGTTTCTCAAAATAAATGCCTGCTTCAATTGTATCCGGCGATTTATATAAAATGATTCATATTGAGTAAGGTCCTCTTAACTACACTGTATAACTGTAGTTGTACTGGATAATAAGAACATGGACCCCTGTACTCCAGATCAAACCATGGTGATTAGTATTCCATCTACTGCTTGTTTGTAGAGCGAGACGGCGAGAGCCTCTGTAAATCCTACTAAGGCCACTCTCCTGTCATGTCCCAACCTTGCTCTGCCACTGCCCTGTCCTCAACGTGACATGAGTGGAGGAGGAATATCAATGGGAACCGAACAGCTGCTCCAAATTCAATTAGTGTCCCGCTGCCTGTCTTTGTTTCTGCTGCTGGTTGAGTTAAAGACTGATGCGTCTTGATCAATACCCTGTAATGGGTCCTGTATGCTGGGAACAGCATGTGCTCTGAGTCTCTCTCTGTGCTTGACCACAGGGCTGGTGGGAACAAGAGGGTCGTATTCATTAGGGTACACCGTAGCACAACATTTTGTAATGCAAAGCGAAAACAATTGTTTCTTATTGGACAAGTTCAGAAAGTCCCTCTCTGTCTGTTTCCTTTTGTTTGGTGCCTAATGAAGCTTTGCCCCCTCCACGTGTTGAATAGTACTGTATCTGGAGGTATAACTGTAGAAGGCATCAGTTACCATCCTCGACACCCTCTGTTATTCTGTACAGTACCCATATTAAGTTATGTACTGTAAGTCCAAAATGGAGAGGTTTCTTTGGGTCACCCACGTCTGGACCACTGACCACGACCTTTGACCTCTCTGACTTCTCTGACTTCTCCATGTCTTGGCTAGGGCCTATCTATACTGAACCCAGAGACCCAATAAAGAACAGGCCGTGTGAGGACTGCGTCCAGTCAGTGAGGCCGCTGCCAGACCACTACTGCTGTGTCAGCCCTGCCCTGTCACAGCCCTTGTCTGAGGTCTACTTAAATAAATATAGCTCTGACACTGACCACAGAAAGCCACTGACTGACTTGGACTGAATCTATCTCTCTATCTCTCTCTGGAGGATAGCCTGCTGGGTCTTGGCCCCTCAGACAGACTGGAGTTGACTATGATGTGTTGTCTCAGGTTTAGTCTGGATAGCAGCATCACAAGAGTGATCAAATTAAGATCCTACATCTGCACATAATGTACAATTGGTATGTGTATGTTTTGTGTGAGTTTAAGTGTTTATGTTGTTTAAGGATGAAACTCTATGAGGCCGGCCCGGATTCATGTTGAGACAAAACTAAAGTGCACCTATTATGTCATAATTCTGAACTCCCGGTGTACACATATCTGATGAATGACTTAAATGACATAAGAACTGGTGCAGTTGGTTTTAGTTTGAATAGATGATCCTCCAAGGTTTGATTGTTGTCTACCAGGAATTCTATCATTCTTATCAGCAGAACTCAAACACAAGTCTGTAAGAAGAGCTCCTCGTGTCATTTGAGTGTTTGTTAAGCTTTAACGACATTTCCCGCCCATATGCTCCCAGTAGTGATTATATGTCTATGGGCCCTACGGAAGAACCAACACAGTCACATCAAACCGGTCAGCCGACAATACATTGCAGGAGGGGACGGTCACCTTGCATCATGTACTCATCCCTTTATCTCGTTCTATGGCTCCCTCTTAGACTAATGAGTATTAAGAGGTCACGGACAGAATGACCCCAAATCCTTGTCTCTGATTCAGACTGTTAGGCAATAGCAATTTAATCTTACTCTGCTCTGTTATTTATTGGTTTTTCAGTGTGTAAAGGAAGGCTTGTTTATCTGATAAAACGGGGCTCACAATAAACTGTGTGTCCCCCCAAATAAGTAACACATGGGGACTCAGCAGCGCTCTTGCTCTCCCCTCTCTCTGCGTTCCCAGCAGCCCTGTGCAGAGTGCTCTCCATGCTCAGTGGCCCGTGTCTGAGCTCCTAATGACTGGCCCATTGATGAGCATGCCCATTAGTGTCCCTGCTCTCATCAGCACACCCACCCTTTATGAGCCTCCAGTCTGGTCACCCAGATGGGAGGGGCCCTGCCGTGTAAATCAGCCATGACAGGTGGGGAGCACAGCCAGTAAGAGGCTCAGACATCCAGGGTGTGGCTCTCGATAGTCCCTATGTGGCCTGCAAATCTCCTGCAGCATTCAACACTCTGTAGGCCTGTTGTTGGGGGCAACACAGGGTGTCACAGCACATCATCACACCGTAGCATTTCAGATCTGTCAGAAAACTAGCTTTAGCATCTATTAGCCAGGCCTCTCTGTAAATACAGTTGAAGTCGGAAGTTTACAAACACCTTAGCCAAATACATTTAAACTCACAATTCCTACATTTAAACTCACAATTCCTGACATTTAATCCTTGTAAAAATTCCCTGTTTTAGGTCAGTTAGGATCACTACTTTATTTTAAGAATGTGAAATGTCAGAATAATAGTAGAGAGAATGATTTATTTCAGATTCTATTTCTTTCATCACATTCCCAGTGGGTCAGAAGTCTACATACACTCAATTAGTATTTGGTAGCATTGCCTTTAAATTGTTTAACTTGGGTCAAACGTTTCAGGTAGCCTTCCACAAGCATCCCACAATAAGTTGGGTGAATTTTGGCCCATTCCTCCTGACAGAGCTGGTGTAACAATCAGGTTTTTAGGCCTCCTTGCTCGCACGCGCTTTTTCAGTTCTGCCCACACATTTTCTATAGGATTGAGGTCAGGGCTTTGTGATGGCCACTCCAATACCTTGACTTTGTTGTCCTTTAGCCATTTTGCCACAACTATGGAAGTATGCTTGGGGTCATTGTACATTTGGAAGACACATTTGCGACTAAGCTTTAACTGATGTCTTGAGATGTTGCTTCAATATATCCACATAATTTTCCTGCCTCATGATGCCATCTATTTTGTGAAGTGCACCAGGCCCTCCTGCAGCAATGCACCCCCACAACATGATGCTGCCACCTCCGTGCTTCACAGTTTTGATGGTGTTCTTCGGCTTGCAAGACTCCCCCTTTTTCCTCCAAACATAACGATGGTCATTATGACCAAACAGTTCTATTTTTGTTTCATCAGACCTAATGGCTAATTTCTTTTGATTATCCCATGATGTCAAGCAAAGATGCACTGAGTTTGAAGGTAGGCCTTAAAATACATCCACAGGTACACCTCCAATTGACTCAAATAGCTTATCAGAGGCATCTAAAGCCAATTTTCAAAGCCAAAGTTTTAAAGGCACAGTCAACAGTGTATGTAAACTTCTGACCCACTGGAATTGTGATGCAGTGAATTATAAGTGAAATAATCTGTCTGTAAACAGTTGTTGGAAAAATTACCTATGTCATGCACACAGTAGATGTCTTAACCAACTTGCCAAAACTATAGTTTTTTAACAAGACATTTGTGGAGTGGTTGAAAAAACGAGTTTTAATGACTCCAACCTAAGTGTATGTAAACTTCCGACTTCAACTGTACATAGTGGAGATGATAGTCTGGTTGTGCCCTGAGGCAAGGCTGCATGGGCTCATACTGTGTGAGGGCGTCAACCGTGTGTGTGCGTGTGTGATTGTGTGTTCCACTCAGGGCTAAAGGCAGTGTGGTAACTGTAGATCTACACACACTGACCTTTTTTTCTTGACAGCCTGAATGGAATGTGAGCCCACCAGCACCCACTCACACATGTTAAAGAGCCCGTCAATCCCCTACTCACTTCCAATATGTAAAGCAATAGGGCTGAGGAGGCAGGCCTGGCATACGCTGGGCATATCGAGGCTGGGTTTATCCACATACAGTACATAAAAAGGATACTAGGCTTTCTGTTCCAGAAACAAGATAGCAAGCTACTACCAAATTCCTGGTACTCATAACATGATATGCTTCAAATATAGACACCAAGACCAATAAACTTGGAGAACACTAACATTAATGGACTGTAACCCACCACAGTAAACATTCAATCTATACTTAAAAGGTATCAAATTGGCTTTTGATATCGAGAGTCATTGTGTTCCACTTATTCATGGACTTGATATTGAGTTCATTTTAAACCACAACAGTTACAGTACAGTTCATTTTAAACCACAACAGTTACAGTACAGTTCATTTTAAACCACAGCAGTTACAGTACAGTTCATTTTAAACCACAACAGTTACAGTACAGTTCATTTTTAAACCACAACAGTTACAGTACAGTTAATTTTAAACCACAACAGTTACAGTACAGTTCATTTTAAACCACAACAGTTACAGTACAGTTCATTTTAAACCACAACAGTTACAGTACAGTCGATACTCTCTGACTTCAGGAAGGAAGGAAACCATCTGTACTGTCTTTTGTTCTACACCTTCTTTTATGTTGATGATCAAAGCTCTTCTCTGTCTCTTTGGAAAAGTTAACATAACTGGAAAATGAATGGATTTTCATGCATTTGGCTGCGACTGATTTGTGTGTGTGTGTGTGTGTGTGTGTGTGTGTGTGTGTGCGCGCGTGCGTGCGTGCGTGTGACCAACAGGATGGACCACTCCTTACTAAGGGCTAAGGGCTTCGACTGCTGAGGTAATCGTCTCATGTAGGACCGTCTCTACAGTCTACTCCACTAAGCCACGTACAGTTCTAACGTTACCACTTTACATGGCAACAAACCATAAAATAACCTAACACAAAGGCACTCAATCTAAATGGAAAACAAGAATTTTGTGTGACGAATCATTTTTAAAAAAACGTAACATTAGAGTATACTGTAGTAATGCTTCATTAATGTTATATTGAGTTACACTTTCATTTTAAATCAAATCAAATCAAATCAAATTTATTTATATAGCCCTTCGTACATCAGCTGATATCTCAAAGTGCTGTACAGAAACCCAGCCTAAAACCCCAGACAGCAAGCAATGCAGGTGTAGAAGCACTCGTCTGTTCCCTTGGAGAAATGGATGCTTTGGTTACAGGGAGAGCACATTTTATTAGTGAGCCTAACACTCCACCAGTCTGTCTGCCCAGCTACAGTATTGCATTAGAAGTGAAAATACATAACTCTGGAGTGCTGCGTTTGAGCAATCTCTCTGATTGGCTGTGACAGCCGCTGTCCCAACAAGACCTCAGCCAGAGCCAGCCAATCACGAGACTGTATGTTCACTCTGGCAAACACAGATCAGAGATAACAAGACAGTTAATGAATTGTTCACCGAAAACCCTGGGAAGTTTAGCTGAACCTTATTCGAGCAGTAGTGCATGGTCATTTTGTGTATGTCTGTGTGGAGTGGTCCTGATTTCTTGGGAAAACGGTTGTATTTGTTGTTGTGATTGTCAAACTTAAGCTTCAGCAAGGAATGTCATTGAAGTCCATTACAGTATTCAATGGATAGGAAGCAACTCTGTGTTGAATGTGCCTTTCACAAAGAATGGAGATGCTCTGAAAATGAGTGTGTTCGTGGCAAAGACTACACAATGACCTCACCGGTATGTCCCAGAAACACTTTCACATCTCCTCCCGGGTTTGGCAAACTGGACCAATCACAGACCATTGTCTTTGCCTCATTGTCTGTGGCTTGGGTGAATCAGGGTATACCCTGGACCATGATCACAGCTCACATATGTCATCCTTTGGAGGGACAGTGAAATAGAACGACACCCTCTTTCCCAAAATGGAGCTAAAAATCCTCCCGACCCGCTTTTCAAATTCTTTTGTTTCCACCATGAACAGTGGAATGAATGTTCTTTCCCAGCTCCCCAGCCACCAGCTAACTGCACTCCAATTGCTAGCTGCACTTGGTCCAAGCCCCACAAGCCTCAACTCCAATTTTCTTGCCTGTAAAACGTCAGCAAATCTAAAGCAGGTTCTTATCATTATGTAATTATGGCACTTATGCTGTTCAGCAGCCTGTCCTATGTCGGTCCATTGGGCTTCTTGCTTGTTTCACTCTTTTCAGCTGAGGCTCTGGCAAATGTATTCTATTGATGAAAGTAAGTGTGCAGTAATCTGCTCATTCAGGAAACTCGCCATTATGCATAATGCACCACTTATTGTTAGATATGAGTTATCAGCAAAGGACAATCAATACTATTTGACCTTACTTCAAACAGAAACCTTGGTCTGTGCTACTGAGTGTATAGACACAATGAGTTCTGTAATGGGGGATATCATCTGACATTGGTCTTTGTTCAATGCCTCAGTCAAGTCGATAGTATATAATACATTGTCAGGGTGTGTATGTGTTCATCTGCCTGAGCATGTGATCAATTGTTTACCATTCACAGGTATCTAATGTGCATTGTTCAAGTGTTCGCATTTGCTCACGGAGTATAATTTACACATACAGTAGATTTGACTGAACAACAGCAGTGCATCTATCTGGTTTCTCTGTATATATGTATATGGGTGAATCAGGGTGTACCCTGGACCGTGATCACAGCTCAAATTTGTCATCCTTTGGTCCTGATTTCATTAGAAGTGATATATATATATATATATATATATATATATATATATATATATATATATATATATATATATATATATATATATATATATATATATATACTTTATAGCCTCACACCTGGCAGGAAAGCCTGTGTAAGGCCAGCAGGTCAAGCTGCCACTTATGAGACCAGTGGTACACCTTATTGAACGTGTGTTATTTCTGTATCCTGTCAGGCTGGGAGCATTGGGAGTACATTTTGTGCCCACCCCATTACAAAGCCCAGCCCAGTAGTAGTGGACAGACAGGCAGGCAGACATACGAGACAGACACCTCTCAGACCAGTCAAGTCCTTCCCTGTTGCCTTGGTGCATTAGCTCCAGTTACCCCACCCCTTCTGAAGACTTCCCATTGTGTGTGTTTCTTTACAGGCGGCCCGGGAGCCCTCCCTTTGTGTGCCAGTGGGCGTGTGATCTCACCGCTGAGAGGAGGGGCCCCCTTTCCCCTGTCTGGCCAATCCTTGAGCTCGGTGACTAGGTCACGTGAGAATCCCTCTTTCGGGTTGCCATGACAATGTGCACTGGTCCAGACAGCATCTTACTGTGGTGAGAAGGGAAGAGAAGAGGAGGGAGGATAGACAGAGGGCGGGAGAGCAAGAGAACAAACCCCAGACACCTATGCTGCGCACCTTTCCTCTGTAAGTACTGTCACCACTCTCTCCTACACACCCAGCACGCTGAATGTATATTTGCTGCACGAGTGACAACATGTGTTTATTATGAGCAATGTCCTACCCGGTAGATGTCTTTGAAGATTGCAGGGATGACATCATGCATGTTTCCTTTGTTACGTGTGGAATGTGTGAGGGACTCTCTGTCATACATAAGTGTCCTTTGTCTGCAGGAGTCAGTGAGATCTCACAGATGTTCTGTGTCTGTAGTGGACAGATCTTCACTGGAAGAGAGGTGTCATAAAACAAAACAAAAAGAGGGGCGGTCACAGCTGAATGATGTCACCTGCAGAGATCTGAGTGGATCCTCTCTGATGTTTCGTAATGACTGTCATCCTCTTAGTGGGCTGTGCAACTCCTCTTTTCTACCTCAGTAGCTCTCTTTTATTAGCTCCTCGCCCAGCAAGATCTCTCCCTCTCAAGTCAGTTGGAGTCAGTTGACATTCTTGGGCCCCCTGCGGTTTGCTTAACTAGCAAAACCCTGCAGATACAACTAGGGCAAACTGAGGCCCAATATGTGGAATGTCCTTGTGACGATGGCAAGAGACTGGAGACGACGTGCTCTCCTTCACTATGGGGAGCACAGCTGGTGCTACTAGTGTGTGACATGGATCTGTAGGTAGGATCACTGGTGTCAATGAGTCATTAGACTGTGCAGGTGATTTGTCCATGATGCAAACTGTTTTTAACCTAAGATATGTGAGAGCAGCCATTTGAAATCTATTCAACCCTAGCCAATGAATATGCTGTTTTAGCACAGCTAATGTGGCGTAACATTATCGCCATAAAATATCATTATTATTAACATGCAATCTACACATAATACAGAACTGCAGTATAGTCATGTCATTTATTTGACAGCAGGATTTTTCATAGAAGCTGGTTTTCCCCCATTTTGTGTAATTATCATAGCTCTGTAAATGGCAACTAATGTATGACGGCAGAACAGCGTTTTCTGTTTACTTGACTTCATATGGAACCGTCACACAGAACCTTGTTTCACTGTGTGGTTGGAAGTTTAAACGTTAAGGAAAACGTTACTAAACTGGCTACTGTTTTTACTTCACTCGGAGTCAGTGTGCGAGTGTGTGTAGCCCCAGGAGCCCATCTGTCTACCATTGTACTGTAGGCCTACCTAAACCTCTATCAGATCATCTGCATGATAAGAAATACATGGAGGTAGCAGTGTGTGTGATTCATTTTGGTCTTTTCTTCATGCTTTTTCCAGTGGCTTCTTTCTCTATTTGTATTGCTTACTTGTGAGGTGACAGTTTAACCACTTTACGAGTTGGTTGAGATATACAGCAGGCCTTTAGTGTATTATAGCATAGTTACCTGGTCATATCTCTCTTCTCTGTTACTTTACCGTTATCAGAATAGTTTGTATTTCACCTTTATTTAACTAGGCAAGTCAGTTAAAAACATATTCTTATTTTCAATGACGGCCTAGGAACAGTGGGTTAACTGCTTTGTTCAGGGGCAGAACGACAGATTTGTACCATGTCCGCTCGGGGATTCGATCTTGCAACCTTTCGGTTACTAGTCCAACGCTCTAACCCGCCCCTGAATTTAAAGCTTAGGCCATATTTTCTGCTTAACACATTTCTTACATCCGCTGTCCAATGAAATAACAGATAACATTTTTTTTATTTGAACCTTTATTTAACTAGGCAAGTCAGTTAAGGACAAATTCTTATTTACAATGTCGGCCTTCCGGAGAACAGGGCTGCCTTTTTTACCTTGTCAGCTCAGGGATTCGATCCAGCAACCTTTCGGTTATTGGCCCAACGCTCTAACCACTAGGTTACCTGCCGCCCCAAATGTCAATGCCATAAGAAAGCCACCAGGTTAGTGGCAAGGTAATTACAAATTAGCCTCTCACACACATTAGCCTCTCACACACATGTCGCGTCAAGTCAACATTTCAAGTGGACGTTCATGCAGCATCAATATCAGTTGCAGAGATAGAGAACCTTTATTTGTGTTTGGAGGTCAGCTTGGCCCTCCAGTACATCCAATGATAGAAGAGTGTCTGCCTTTCTGGGTCCTAGAGAGAGCAGCCACGGTCTCTAATGTGCAGATAGCTGATAGTGTGTGTACGTATATATGTGTGTGTAATTGCGCAAGTGCGTGTGTATACAGTGCATTCGGAAAGTATTTAGACCCCTTCCCCTTTTCCACATTTTGTTACGTTACAGCCTTATTCTGACAAGGATCAAATTATTTTTTCCCCTCATCAAGCTACACACAATACCCCATAACGACAAAGCGAAAACAGGTTGAGAAATTTTTGAAAATTTATAAAAAATGAAAAACAGAAATACCTTATTTACATTAGTATTCAGACCCTTTGCTATAAGATACGAAATTGAGCTCAGATGTATCCTGTTTCCATTGATCATCCTTGAGGTGTTTCTACAACTTGATTTGAGTCCATCTGTGGTAAATTCAATTGATTAGACATGATTTGGAAAGGCACACACCTGTCTCTATAAGGTCCCACAGTTGAGAGTGTATGTCAGAGCAACAACCAAGTCATGAGTTCAAAGGAATTGTCTGTAGAGCTCCAATACATTATTGTGTTGAGGCACAAATCTGGGGAAGGGTACCAATGTCTGCAGCATTGAAGGTCACGAAGAACACAGTGGCCGCCATCATTCTTAAATGGAAGAAGTTTGGAACCACCAAGACCGTTCCTAGAGCTGATCACCCGGCCAACCTGAGCAATTGGGGGAGATGGTCCTTGGTCAGGGAAGTGACCAAGAACCTGATGGTCCCTCTGACAGAGCTCCAGAGTTTCTCTGTGGAGATGGGAGAACCTTCCAGAAGGACAACCATCTCTATATAGAGTGGCCAGACGGAAGCCACTCAGATCATGAGAAACAAAATTCTCTGGTCTGATGAAACCAAGATTGAACTCTTTGGCCTGAATGCCAAACATCACGTCTGGAGGAAACCTGGCACCATCCCTACGGTGAAGCATGGTGGTGGCAGCATCATGCTGGGGGGATGTTTTTCAGCAGTAGGGACTGGGAGTCTAGTCAGGATTGAGAGAAAGAGGAACGGAGCAAAGTACAGAGAGATCCTTGTTGAAAACCTGTTCCAGAGTGCTCCGGACCTCAGACTGGGGCGAAGGTTTACCTTCCAACAGGACAAAAACCCTAAGCGCACAGCCAAGGCAATGCAGGAGTGGCTTCGCGACAAGTCTCTGAATGTCCTTGAGTGGCCCAGCCAGAGCCCTGACTTGAACCCGATTTAACATCTCTGGAGAGACCTGAAAATAGCTGTACAGCGACGCTAACCATCCAACCGGACAGAGCTTGAGAGGATCTGCTGAAAATAATGGGAGAAACTTCCCAAATCCAGGTGTGCCAAGCTTATAGCATCATACCCAAGAAGACTCGAAGCTGTAATCGCTGCCAACGTTGCTTTGCTGAGTAAAGGGTCTGAATACTTATTTAAATGTGATGAAGTTTAAAAAATGTAATACATTTGCAAAAAAAACAAACTGTTTTTGATTTGTAATTATGGGGTATTGTGTGTAGATGAATGAGGGAAAAAAACTATTTAATACATTTTAAAATAAGGCTGTAATGTAACAAAATGTGGAAAGTGGTCTGAATACTTTCCGAATGCACTGTATGTGTGTGTTACAGGGGCTCTTCCTGCCAGCATAATACACTCTTGTTTTTGGTGGGCTCACAGCTGCATTCAATCCCCCTGAACACTCACGTTAGAACAGATAAGGGCCTATTTGGGATACGTTTATCTTGGCTTTATCTCAACAAGGCACATTTTGGAGCGGTTGTTCTGTCCCGGTCTTGCCTCTCCTTTGTGAACATTTGTACATTTGCAACACACGTCACTTTGATACTGAAGTGTGTCTTATTAAGGGCCAGCCAGCACCGGCATGCCATTGACCTTTCCTTTGGAACAGTTATGACAATGCTATTAGTACAAGAGGCAATGTGAGTTTATGGTGGTCGTATGGAGGCCTATCGGTCTGATGATCTTTAGGGTAATGAATCTCTGATGTGTTTGTTCTGGCAGGGCAAGCTAGGATCCTTGACACCATCATTTTTCTTGGATGCTTGATTCACAAAGAACAACAGGAGTAGTATAACAGTGACAATGTTGATTTTTGTCTGTAATGTCTCTCTCTGCTCTGGGCCTTTTCATCCGATGTCTTGCCAAGTGGGATCAAATGGGAAACCTATCATTTTCTCACACAGTAATTTTAGTTTGATGAGAGGCATTGTGCCCGCTCAGCCTTTTCTCATCTACAGTTTAACGTTAAATAACCAAAACCATTATAGTTCTTTGTGCTTCACTGCTTGTTAAACTCACCCTGCCACATCAGATGTCACCAAAGCCCCATACACTACCCACCATTGCGACCTGTACGCTCTCGTTGGCTGGCCCTCGCTTCATACTCGTCGCCAAACCCACTGGCTCCATGTCATCTACAAGACCCTGCTAGGTAAAGTCCCCCCTTATCTCAGCTCGCTGGTCACCATAGCATCTCCCACCTGTAGCACACGCTCCAGCAGGTATATCTCTCTAGTCACCCCCAAAACCAATTCTTTCTTTGGCCGCCTCTCTTTCCAGTTCTCTGCTGCCAATGACTGGAACGAACTACAAAAATCTCTGAAACTGGAAACTCTTATCTCCCTCACTAGCTTTAAGCACCAACTGTCAGAGCAGCTCACAGATTACTGCACCTGTACATAGCCCACATATAATTTAGCCCTATCAACTACCTCTTTCCCAACTGTATTTAATTTATGTATTTATTTTGCTCCTTTGCACCCCATTATTTTTATTTCTACTTTGCACATTCTTCCATTGCAAAACTACCATTCCAGTGTTTTACTTGCTATATTGTATTTACCTTGCCACCAAGGCCTTTTTTTGCCTTTACCTCCCTTCTCACCTCATTTGCTCACATTGTATATAGACTTGTTTATACTTTATTATTGACTGTATGTTTGTTTTACTCCATGTGTAACTCTGTGTTGTTGTATCTGTCGAACTGCTTTGCTTTATCTTGGCCAGGTCGCAATTGTAAATGAGAACTTGTTCTCAACTTGCCTACCTGGTTAAATAAAGGTAAAATAAATAAATAAAAAAGATAGACTCTAGACTAGGTGACAATAATAATTTCTTGGAGCACCTACCTGCACCTACACGCCCACTTTCATCAAATACAAATGTCTCACAGCATCGCAGGTATCTGCATACACATATTGATCTTAGCGATCAAACAGACAGGTGAAACAATTCCACAAGGCTTTGCTGCCTCTACTGATGTTTTGGTCTATTGACTGCATCCCGCTTTAGCGTCACGTTCGAAGAAACCAATCGGATTAAACGGAGTTAAAACATACGGTCTCACTTTGAACAGTTGAAGGGGTTTCTCGTTGCAGTTCTCTGACATTCAGAGTTGTATAACAAAATGAGAACTATTCCCTTTGATTACAGTAATCTAGTTTTTATATATAGTGGTTTAATGTATGTCATTGGAATACTTGCGCAAATATGTTGTCTTCGAAAAGCGCTTCTCTTGTCGAAGGTTTATGCCACCCCCTCAACATTGTTATGCGCTCTCCCTCTGTCAGTTTTCAAGTTGCGTCTTCTCGCTGAATGTGCCCAACCAAGCTGCGGAATAGCCCACATCAAACATAGCTACAGTACATACATACCAGGAGGAATATAGAAAAGGCAAGAATAATCGAAATAGGATATCTTCCCGGATATACGGCTGGATTCAATAAACATATGGACCAAAGCAAAGAGTTGCATTCGCGGATCGTTTGTAACAGTGCCGATTTTGTGAGATTCTAGCTAGCTAACAGGAGCTAGGTAAGTAGGCTACTCCTCCTGCACGTTTCGGAATGTCACGCTTTGGTGATTAAATTGTTTAAATAATCAACTCCTTCACATCCGTTACCTTTTCTGAACTGTTTCTCCTCTAAAATTGACGTGCATTCGACTGCAAAATACCATTTTCACTCGTTGTTTACATTAGCAGTTGCCGATTTTTGTTGGTTTGCCACATTGTAACACATGAAAGAGCTAAATTGTATAAATGATTGGCTATTATGTATGCATATCGACGTTTCATGTACTGCAAGTGGTTGACATTTTACCCGGCTTGTTACATTGTCTAATTTCTCATGAAACATTCTCTGTTACGCACGAGATGAGGTAGACCTTTCTGCATTGGCTATGATCATTATTGGTCCTATATCCACAGTAGGTTACACATTTTTAATGCACTCCCATTTTTTCATATTAGTAACTGGTAGACGGTATAGACTAAGCTATTTATAGGCTATAAGAAAGTGGACTAAAAAGTCTACCATGACATCTGTCCTCATCACCCCTAAACCAGGCTGTTGGTATGTCTCCGTTTTCTATTTGAGACCACAGCATAGTGAGGGAGAGATGTAGGCTGGCTTCTTATGCAACTTGTTTTCTTGCTCAAAGCTAGGAATCTCAAATTGATTTATGCAGATTATGGAAATGCAGGTCAACAACAGGGTTACACTGAAACACTGGAAAATGTTATTATTCAAGACAGGAGGGAGACTGACTGCAAAGCATTGGCGTCCCTAGGCACAATGAATGGGAAATAGTGCACAAGGACAACAGAACGGCCTCATTCAATGTTAGAAAATTTGGTCAAAATGTTCCATATCAATCAGTGGATTTTATATAATATGTGCCCTTGTCAAACCATGTTTGACTCTCAAATGCCGTTTTGGGTAACTCAATCTTTGCAATACTAGCTTAAATGTACTGTACATGACTCATTCTGACCCAGATTTGACCATCAGCACATACACAAAAATCAGTCTGTGGCTAAGTGCTAAGGTCTCAACCTGACAGACGTTTCCTCTGTGGACAAATGGGTTCTTACTCTTTCTTAGCAGAGCAATCCTTTGCACTTAGCCTACATCATTGATTTAGATTTTTGCTTGATTCCACTATGCTGCATTTAGCCAGGCCATTTGTGTACTGTATGCTCGCTCTGGTCATCCTAGGCCAGAACAAAGGTCTTGGGTCAGTGTTCATAGGTGATAAATACATTGCTAAGTGTCTGGGCTAACCCAGGCCCCTCTGGTCTGTGCTACTATAGATCTGCAGTCCCTTTCCCTAGAGACCCGGGATACAGTCAGAGGAGGAAGTCTGCAGGCTGACTCAGCTTTTCCAGCTGATTTTGAAGGAAGAGGCTGTTGCAGTCTAGTTGGACAGGTTGGAGCTAGATTATAGAATCACCTCTCTCAGCTCTCACTATGCCACTTCACACAGGGGTCATGTTCATTAGGGACCAAACGGAAGAAAATGGACTAGAACAGGGAGAGACTACCTGGACTTTTCTAATAAGAAATGCACATTTTTGTTTTCTGTTACAGAACATTTTGTTATGGTGTGCCCTAGTTAATATGACCAGGGAGAGAGTGTCCCTGTGCTCCTCTGACCTATAACAGAAAGTGACTGACTGGGATATGGAAGGGAACACCAGGGAGATGAAAGCAAGTGTTTAAAGTCAACTCCTGTAGAGGAGGAAGTAAACAGCTGGAAGTGACTGTCAGATTTCCCCTGAAAAGCATGGTAACTTGACCCCCCCAGCCTAGTGTGTTTGGTTAGCCTTAAAAGGATATGTCTGATGCCCATGCCTGTGCCAGCAACTGTTATAGTTGATGTTATGTTTTGTAACAGCTACCTCAGGAATTTATTGAGCAAGCGGCCATCTTTCATTTGAAAATCTGTCCAGTGTTCCAAATGAGGTCACCCTCGACCATTATCTCAAGAGTGTTGAGCCAACAATCTCCTTTGGCTCATGGAAAAGGACATACCATGTAAAAGCAGCCTACCGTGGAGTTCATGTGGCAGTTATAGTAGTAACTGATAACGTCAAGGAACACTGAGGTAGTCCTATCCAGTACCAGACCAGAACCAATGAACAATATTACTGTCAAGTTTGAATGAAAATTGTGCTTTTCCCATTGAGGGCAATATACAGGACATATCAGTTGTTCTTGACATGTAGTTGGTCAGTCACAATCTCACCTTTTATAGCCAGTTAGTGTAGGCTATTTTGACTAATCTATACATTGACTGTAGTTTACTAATTCTCATTCTTCAAACCCTTTATGTCCTTATGAAGGTAATTGTTGTCATATTTACCTTTTTCATCGGTTCTTTGAGGGCAACTTCAACTTAATCAAAATAGGCAGACCTTAGGGACTTTTACGATAAAGCACTTAGCTTCCTGCCAACTTAACCAAATATCGAAGTATGCCATCAAATATTAAAGAGCTGGAATTAGAAATGTCATTATATCATCAAGAATGTGGTAAAAGCTGTGCCAGCAAAGGCATTGCTGATTGTCTGAGTTAAAGCATGAAATCTAATGGTCAATTGCTTGCTTGGGGGCATTTCCATGTAAAAGGACCCATGAGCACCAACGTGAAGTTTATTGGAGCATGTCAAATGGAAAATAAGTCTATATTTTAGAGAAATTAAGGCATATATACATTTTTCAACCATTTTCCCTTTTAGGAATAAGCAAAGGCTTTGATTTCTGGTCAAACAGATGGAAAAGGGATCTTAAACAACATCTTTTATATTTAGTTTCAGGAAGAAAAAAATTCTGCCTTCTGTAAATTTAAGAAACCTTGTATTTCCGTTATCAAAAACCTACATAACTTGATGATATTTTGTAATTTCTCATGAGGGAGGATAATGAAAGTTCACAGAAGTAACAAGTAAAGGTAGACCTACCAATTAGTTAGTGTATTTACTGATTACTTTTTGTTTATGAATTGATTAAACTTGTAATTCTGTTACCAAATTGGGAAATAAATAATAATTAGCAATAATAATAAGTCACAGTCACCTGCTACTGTCATCTCTTCCACTGGCATACTGTTATGTTCAGCTCATAACTGTTTTTTCCCCTTCTGTTGTCTGAATGCCAAAGCAAGACTAAAAACCTTCTGGACAACCCCCCCCCCCCCCCTCTCTCTCTGCCCCTCTCTCCTTTCTCCGTCCAGTTAATGTCACCTGTCCTGGTTCTTACTGACACTTACCATGACACCTACCCTCTTTCAATTTTACTTTAACAAGCATCCTCACCTACTGAGCACCAACCAACAGCGAACGTCCATGGATGTTGAAATTTGGTCAGTCCAAATCTGAACCAATCATAGATGTCTATGTTTCAAAACTTTGGACAGTATAGTATAATGTACTCTGTTGAACTCTCATCTGCTGTACTGTACTTTGCTGTGCTGTCCAAACTTGTGAAACATAGATGTCTATGGTTTTTTCAGATTTGTTCTGGACCAACCAAACATGGTCTTATTTGGGGGCAGAGCTCATTACAATAATAGCCAGTGTGTAGAATATTACCCAAATATGCAAAAGAAGGATATTGCATTTTTTCTAACTTTTGTGTACAGGATACATCACCATGAAGGGAATGATATTCCTATCCATAATAATGCATTTCTGTACAGTACAGATCAGGGACCCATGATGTCATTCCGTTACCGGATGTAAATCCACTTCACCTGCTGTAGTTCAATAATCAAATATATATTTTTCAAACTCAAGGTGTCATGGCATAGCTGACACCCCATTCTTTCTGCAGACATCTTTTGACTTTTAATTTGGAGCAGATATGACGTTTTTGGAAAACGTGGTCGCATAAAAAAACTGAGGGAGATTTTACTGTAATTCTGTTACCAAACTTTGCATCTGTACGTTTCTGCCAGTAAATGTGTTTTTGTGAAAATTTCTGCTTAAACAGTTCAAAATAGGCTTTTTGCATGGACTTGTATGGTTTGTTAAACTTTGAAATCAATGGTTTTTGTCTGGCAATTTTTTTTTTTTATTCTGTTTTCGTGGAATTGCCTGAGGACATAATATGCTGTTTCTACAAGCTTTGATATGGTGATTTAAGGTGTACCAGTTTTTGAGCTCTGAGGGTCAGGACTGGGTCACTGTGACAAGCATGCCCAAGTCAGACGAAGCTGTTTACATTTAGCCACTTAAGTGACCCTTGAACTTTTCCAGTGCAGCCGCAGTGGTTTTTGTTAAGCTGTATGAAAACCGGACATGCAGGTAATGTGGGCTTTTTACAATTTTAAGACCAGATGTTTTTGTTTTAAGGGTTCAGCCCAAAAGCATGACACTTCTCTGAGCTCCATATGGACGCTTGCACAATTGAAGACAATTATGTGTGGAGAATAAAATGCAGAATCTCTGTTTTAAATATCCAGGGTCTGCAATTCGTTATTATTGTATGATGTCCAAATTTGTGAATCATTTCCCTTTTAACTTGGGGTATATTTGCACGGTAGAATTCAATGGCTATAGTCAATTTTTACATGTTGCCTTTGAGCTGCTTTTTGAAAGCAAACGTCGAATTGAAAACAGTGTTGGTATTGCTGACTTCGATTATCATAATAGCAAGCTAGGACTGGTGGTTTTGCTAGCTAAACTAGCAAGTCTGTTTGTTTGGTGACCATGGCAACTGCTGTGTCTATCTAGTAAAAACGTGCTAGCTACTTCAATGGATGTGGGGGAAAATGTATACCTGGCAAATTAACACATTTCTAGTGGCAAATGTGTTCAATTATAGCCATGGTATAAAAGGGATAATCAACTAGGGGCTCTATGCGTTTTCTGGAAAACAGTGCAACACAACTCCATGGAAGGTCAGTTCCACTCCACTAGTGCGCTGTGGAACACACCGTCCACGTTGTTCATTATTTTCCATAGCACGCACAGAGCCCCTAGTTGATTATTCCTTTCATACCATGGCTGTACGACACAAACCCTGAAGAATACATGATTATTATACCATGCCTGCACTGAGGCCAGGGAGCAATGACACCCCTGGGTGTAGTACACAGCTGATTTCCCCTTCAAGATTACGCTGACTCTACCTTTCAAGTCACAGGCATCCAACACTTTTTCTTTGTTAACCGTATTTTAAAATGTTCCTCTTTGTTGTAAGTTAATAGTTGATAAGGCCACTGTGCTTTATTGATAACAGGCTATACTGCAAACATGTGCAACTCTTTCTCCCACAACACCCCTGCCCAACTCAAGCCCATCTCTTGAGACCACAACATATTTCACATTCGCTAACCCTCTGCATGTCAAGGTGCTCCCTGTCCCCATTACCTTCTTATCTAGAGAGAACATCATAATGGAACAGATTAACAGAACTGTGCCTGCTTGTCACAATGTCAGACTTGCTCTCATGGTGGCCCACCCCTCAGGGTCGTGTGTGCTGCCCACCATATTGTGTCTCATAGATAACCTTCCCCCAGTGCCAGGCCACTGCCACCCTCGCCCCCAACTGCCCCCCGCTGCACATCAAAGCACACGGCCGGGAGGCAATGAGGCACTTCCTCCCACTCCACCTCCTCCTGTTCCTTACTTCCTTAGCGACGGTAGTCTGGCATGCCAGGCGAGGGGGCAGGCAGAGAGAGAGAGAGATGGTAATAGGAGAAGGCACACAAGCATGTGAGGAAATGAGTGGGACTCCATAGATGGATTAGGAGTTGGGCTTTGTTTTGTAGGTCAAAGAATTATAAATTTTTTCTTTATGTTATGTATTTTTCTTTGTTCTTCAGGTGCAGAGCTGCATGTGCTGTCTTCCTGACCACTGTGACAGCTGTCAAGACTACATGACCTATGTTAATTCACCTCACGTTGCGTGGCTACATTCGATATCTAGGACTCTCTACTGGAGGAGCACTTGCTCAAGTCAAATCCCTTTAACCATATGCAGTTCAGAGACTTCAAATCTACTTAATGCGGATGTACAAAAACACCCCAAAACTCTTGAGTGACATTCACGAATGAGAAACAGAGGAACTAAAGAACCCACTTTTCACAGGCTGGCTTCTTCACACGACGTCTGGCCAAGCGTTAATTTAACTTGCCCCTGCTGCACGTAAAATCTGTTTGGGATTAAAGTGTAATTCAGGAGGAATCTTTTTTTCATGCTTTCAGGTGAAGCTATCAGCGTGTTTGACGGCTCGGCATGGTACAGGGGTTTGGTTACCTTCCCACTGAATGAATCGACAGCAGCGCTGCTTCATTCACACAGGGAAAGCCTTTCTTCCTATGGCCCTGGGTGTTTAGAATTGGCAGCAGCGTCTCTTACTAAACTGGGCGCGAGTGCGCATGTTGATTATTGTCCATCCACACCAGATGGGATCAGGACACGCAGGTTGAAATATCAAAACGAACCCTGAACCAACTATATTAATTTGGGGGTTAGGTCGAAAAGCATTAAACATTCATGGCAATTTAGCTAGCTAGCTTGATGTTGCTAGCTAATTTGTCCTGGGATATAAACATCGGGTTGTTATTTTACCTGAAATGCACAAGGTCCTCTACTCTGACAATTAATCCACAGATAAAAGGGTAAACCGAGTTTGTTTCTAGTAATCTCTCCTCCTTCAGTCTTATTCTTTGGACTTTATATGCCGGTTTGCAAGCAACTTTAAGGTGCATTACCACTACCAACTGGACTGGAGTGTGGACCTCAGTTCATCATTCAATCACCCACGTGGGTATATGCTCCTATAAACCAATAAGGAAATGGGAGAGGTGGGACTTGTAGTGCGTCAAGAGTCACAAATAGAACCAAGTTCTATTTTAGCGCCGGGCTATGCAGACGGTCGTTGACGCGCGTGAGCAGTTTGGATGCAATGATTGAATAACATGTATGTCTACATTTTATTTTGTAACGCGAGAGGTGTGGTCAGCATGTTACTCTTGCATTGAGTAGTAGGAGCAGAAGGACAGGTTTTTACCTTGTCAGTTTGGGGATTCAACCCAGCAACCTTTTGGTTACTGGTGCAACGCTCCTACCCACCAGGGTAGGTACCTGCTGCCCCTAGCTTACTCTTTTGCATCGTGCAAAATTTGGTGATGCAGAAATGAGACCACATGCTGTTTTTATGAAAATCTGAAAATATTTGGCCAAGGAAACAAAGTTGGTCTCAGGGACTGTAAAACAGTTAGGAAGGGAGACTTTTAAAAGGGATTGAGTGAAGTAGCAACAAATACTGTGCTTTGAATTAGCAACTAATAAGCATGGAGAGCCTCACAAGTTTGACGAAATGACCTTTCAGTCTAATACGGCCATTTATGACTTTTGTAGCTCTTTGTCAGAAGTGCACTTTTTGTAAGTAGTTAGGCCTAACTGTCCTCCAAGTCTAGCTTGAATATAGTCCAAAAGGATTTGAGGTAATGTGATGCTTGACAATAGGCCTATTACATATGTCTCGTCCTGCGCTGTGCAGAATATCAGCTCTCAACAACGATTGGAGAAGTGTTTTAACATCACCAGTACCACATCCTTATGATTTATATATCTTTCCATAAGTACAAAGTGACCGCAAGAGACCGGTTGGAATGTCTGACAGAAATACGGGGACAAATCAACCTTTTTTAAATAATAATGTCGACCCTCCACAGGAAACTTATTGAGATCATAGAAATGTGGATACTAGAATTGACATGACCATTTAAGATGACATTCAACGGTGGTTGGACTGGCAGTCTTCTTTGTGGTAGTAATTAGAAGTTACAATTTCAATTAAATGTAAAATATCAGTGGTGTGGCAGCTAAATTGCAGTGGTCTGAAGGGATACTGTAGGTCCTTTCTATGAATTATATTTCTAGGATTGAAATGACACCCACCCTGCATTCAAGGGCATGTTGTGTCTTAACCGAAGGCAGGCACAACACAAAAACATCAGATGATGGGAAATGGGGTCTAAGCTATGCGAATATAGAAAAAAAAAATGTGTTTTTTGACAATTGACGTTAAAAGTTTAATAACGTATTTTTGAATTAAAGCACATTTTTGTCAAGAAATAATAAAATTGTTTGATATAATTTAAACGCTTACAAACAGTGTTGTCAAACTCAACCGTTTATATTTTCCAGTGATGAGGAACCTTTATCTACGGAATGTTTTGGCATTCAGGTCCAAAAATGCACTTTCTGACCACTTCTTCCATGGGCAAAAATGTAGCTAAAAGTTTCAATCAAATGGGATGCTGTCAAAAAGTGATTTAATTCAAATGGATTTACCCTATGAACAAAGGTCCCACATTACAAACATTGGCAAAAGGACAATGTCAGTCAATGGGGGCTATCAAACTGACAATGTTATTCTCATTCGAAAGTGATATATTGCATCTGCTTAGCCTATAAGAAATGATTCATTCCAATGATGGTAATTCCATGACAACAGGGTCACGGTCAAGATTGACCACATGTTCCAAATGTGCGGGACAGTCATGAATTTTGTCCCTTTGTCCTAGATCCCGCAACCAAACAATCATGTCCCTCATTTTTAGCAACGAATTCAATCACCACTCCTTTTTTAAAACGGATATTCCCATTCAAGTCAACATTCTCTGACGTGTGGACCTCCAGCTGTCTTTGTGGTACGATTTGCAAGTTGACATTTCAATTGTATTCCCATGATAGTACATTTAATTAGCCAAAACATGACATCCACCTTGTATCCAAGGTCATGTTGTCTCAACTGATGACAGGCACAACACAACATTTTTAGAGGATGTAAAATGGGGTCTAAGCTACAACATAATGTGAAATATGAAATGTATTGGAGTTTACACATTTTTAAGATAATTTCATGTCAAAGGGGGAAAAAATGACATTTTGATAAACATTAATATCAAATTGTTTGACAACCCTGTGTTTGCAAGCTTATAAATGATATCGATCTCAACCGTTTATCTTTTCCAGTGATGAAGACATGGATGTCTCATGGTATGGTGGGTTATGCAAAATGGGTCAACTTTGAGCAGCTTTATCTCTTTGAATGCTTGGGCATGCAGGTCTACAATGGGCAAATATGTATGGAAGGTTTCTTTCAAATCAAAAGGGGTGATGCCAAAAAGGGATTGAATTCAATTGGGTTTACCCCATCCTCGAGCCATACTGAAATGCAGTGTGGCTCCGTGGAACATTGCTGTTAGTTGACTTATTCTACAGCAATTCTGCAACCAAGAATGTATTTCATCAACAGCTGCTGTTGTGTTTTGAATCATGAACATGGTCACGAAAAACTTCAACTCTCTGATTGGCAAGTGAGATTTCATAATGTAAAACCGAGAGAAAGCGAGAGTCTGTTGTAATATTATTGCTACTGGTTAGGAGGAGTATTATGGCTCGAGCCCACACAATAAACGACTCTTTCACAAGCAGAAGGCTTATAGATGAAAAGCAAACATGTTCCTAGTCTGAGGCCTCTTCCTCCTCTCCGGCTCCACCATTTCACAGTTGACGTGACTAAGCCTTGGAAACTAGGAAACTACTCGCTGTACGGCTCTGTTTGCTTACAGGTTTCAGGTTAGATCCCTAGGAAACCCAATCTAATGAGTAACTGGAGATACGCCACCACACACCCTGCTATTTCCCTAAAGTATGCAAATGCTTGGAAAGATAGTCAGATATTGAAATCCCTGGAACTGTGTAACCAAATGGATTTATGACATGCAGTAGCAACAGATGCTGATTTTGTGGCTCTATTTATTAGTGCCCTGTATTTGCTCCTGTATTTGCTCCTATCTTCCTCTGTGTTCCTTCGTGTGTGTTGATGGCATTGGCAGCTGTAATGGCTGGTGCAACCCAGGGCTGGGAAGGAGGTGGTGTCTGAGTGATTTGAGAGGTAGCCTACACCAGGTGAGTGACTGGCGACTAGCCTGGCAGGCTCCTGTAATTGAGCATGTAGATGAAAACACACTGGCCATTCAATCCGATTATACAGCTACTGGCACTAATAGAATTTAAAAGGAGCAATCCTTTGTTGGCGCTAAATACTCCCCTTGAGTAGTTAAGAGATTTTGAGTTACTACTGTAGAGTAATTCATTTCTTTCCATGGCTTTGACTGAGTTCCCTAACAAATCCGATGACCCATAGTCTGGGATGGGATGATTTTTTTAATGAAAAATCTGGAATTCAATCACTTTCCAATTCAGAAGAAATCCCATGTCCAGTTAAATTGGCAGGAACTGAAATGGAATTCAACTCTGTCCTTAGTTCCCTCTGTGAAGGGTCAGTCCAGTGTCTGACCCAGTGGTGCCATATGGAATATTGTTTGCGTGAGCTGTAGGACAATTGATGTTGTGGAAGAGATGGGTCGAGAGGTTTTTGGGTGAAGGACAGGCTCGCAGCACAGGCTGGCTGAAATCTGACCGCCTGAACATGTGAACATAACCAGACAGCCTAGTTAGAGAAAATGATGATAGATCGGACTAGATGCCCAAGAGGTGTCTGTTATTCTGCTGAGCATAAGTTTGTCTGGATGGAAATGGTTTTCCAGTCTGGTGCGGAGGTGAAATTCCCCACACATTATCGCAAGTGGTTTTGTATCAAAATCAGAGCAGGGGTTTGTGAAGTATGACTATCACAGCCTGAAATATATGTTTTTGCTTCATATAAGATGTGAAAGACAGATGGTTCGAAGTTGGTCTTTGCCAGATGTGGTTTTTGGTTACAGTCAACAACAATTGTGTACTCAATGTGCTCTGAATCTTTGTCTTTTCGTAGCTTTTTGACTAGACAACCATCTGTTCCTGCAGTGGAAACTGCAAAAGGGAAAGGGTTGAGCCTGCCCTTGTATGTTTTAAGTTTTATTAGTGGTATGTACAGGATACATATGGTATACACTGTCCAACCAAATGCTTACTTGCAGGTTCCTCGACAATGCAACGCCAATAAGAAAAGAACATGTGGTAAATGAGCATGTGGTAAATGAACATGTGGTAAATGAACATGTGGTAAATGAACATGTGGTAAATGAACATGTGGTAAATGAGCATGTGGTAAATGAGCATGTGGTAAATGAGCATGTGGTAAATGAACATGTGGTAAATGAACATGTGGTAAATGAACATGTGGTAAATTAGCATGTGGTAAATGAGCATGTGGTAAATGAGCGTGTGGTAAATGAGCGTGTGGTAAATGAGCGTGTGGTAAATGAGCGTGTGGTAAATGAGCGTGTGGTAAATGAGCGTGTGGTAAATGAGCATGTGGTAAATGAACATGTGGTAAATGAACATGTGGTAAATGAACATGTGGTAAATTAGCATGTGGTAAATGAGCATGTGGTAAATGAGCGTGTGGTAAATGAGCGTGTGGTAAATGAGCGTGTGGTAAATGAGCGTGTGGTAAATGAGCGTGTGGTAAATGAGCGTGTGGTAAATGAACGTGTGGTAAATGAACGTGTGGTAAATGAACGTGTGGTAAATGAGCGTGTGGTAAATGAGCGTGTGGTAAATGAGCGTGTGGTAGATGAGCGTGTGGTAGATGAGCGTGTGGTAGATGAGCGTGTGGTAGATGAGCGTGTGGTAAATGAGCGTGTGGTAAATGAGCGTGTGGTAAACGAACGTGTGGTAAACGAACGTGTGGTAAACGAGCGTGTGGTAAACGAGCGTGTGGTAAACGAGCGTGTGGTAAACGAGCGTGTGGTAAACGAGCGTGTGGTAAACGAGCGTGTGGTAAACGAGCATGTGGTAAACGAACATGTGGTAAATGAACATGTGGTAAATGAACATGTGGTAAATGAACATGTGGTAAATGAACATGTGGTAAATGAACATGGCTCATTAGAATAGAATACATTTTTAGCCGAAGTATAATACAAGAAGGCACAATTTATAGTCCAATATTTACACGTGTATCAGGGAAGGGGGGGATTATGGGGCAAGTGTTTTAAATTGTGCAGTATTAGCAATAGCAAATCAGAGTCTGGTGGCAGCAGTTGTGATGTGATTGTGTGTGGAGATGTAAGATCTTAGGGATGACAGGCTTACAAAAGGTATATTTGATTTAGAACAGAATGGTTAGTGACCAGGGCTTAGGCCAACCCCCATATATTCACCTATTGACTTCAGGGCTCTAATAATGTTGACATGGGCAAAAAATGATATAGAACATCTGTAGTATAGTCTGCCCAGGTCAGTATGTGCTCCATAAATGTTCTGATAACTTTAAGGTCTAATATAGCTCCATATTTCCACAGATAATGTTTATATGATGTTGGATAAGGACATGATAATGCTTTCATAAAGCATTTGTTGTGGAACCAGAGTTTCATCTGGCTTCCACATAACCATCTGTGTGTCATTTTATCTTAACTAGTGTGGAGCCCTACAGCTGCTGCGGTCACGCATTCCCTTCGCCAAATCTACGCAGCCTGTTCATAATCACACCTTTTATCTTGTCCTTGTCGTCTGTCTGGCTGGCTGGAGGGTGGCGGCCTGTGCAGGGTGGCGGTCTGTGCAGATGAGGACTGACTGGTGATCCTGAGTTTGCCACTTGAATGCATACAACTTTTCTCAGAAAGGGCCTTAAATCAACCCGTACTGTAACGCCATGACTTTTCTGATTTTCATAACCACCTGCCTGGCGAAAAGTAATTAACTTACCATTTGGTTTGGAAGTATTGAAACCAAACCATATGATTTGAATGGAAAGTATTATAATAAACATGAAAGGTGAATGTAATAAGCGCTCATAATTTCAAATAGGTTACATGTCATATTAAACGGCATATAAAAACTCTAAATAGGTCAGGAGCCAGACAGGGAGACTAAGAAGGAAAATGAGTCCATGCGATGGTTCCTGGAGAGCAGGTCAGCAGCGGAGAATATCCTCTCCACACCTGCAGAGCCACTGGGGATGATAAACACCCTTTATGCCACTCTTGCTGGCTGGGCAGGGATGCATTTTGTTCTCTATAGGTAGGCCTGAAGGTTTTTAGGCAAAATAACCCAATCAAAATGGAAAGCTCCTTGAACGAATATGCCAGGCCTATTGGACCAAAATCAACTATGGCCTATTGTATAGATAATAGAACAGATTTTTTTTGTTTATAATTACGTTGCTATAATGACACAAATAGCTACCCACCACGTTGCTATAATGACACAATTAGCTACCCACCTCGTTCCTTTCTTTTAGCATGTGCACATAGTAAGTACGCCATCATGCTTTCGGGATATGTGTCATTTCAGGTTCCACAATGATTATTTAGTTGTGGATATTACATCACTGCACTCCCTCTCTTGCTATTGGTCCTCATCTTTGTAAGTCACCTTGATTTAGCACCTGTGTGTTTGATCAGTTTCTTTATGAAAAGATTTAGCTAAAGCAAGGGGCTATAGATAGCAGAACACAAGTAGACTACAAATGTGAAGTGAGCGCTATTGGAGTGAAATTGGAGCGGGTGAGAAGGCCGACGCTCCAGCCTTTTGGAATCTCGCTCAGCCTCCAGTCAATTAGGCACACTCCTCACTCCAGCTCCACTCTGCTCACATACTCTGAACACAGAACCACATTTTGCGTGCGCTTGCCAGCTATTCGTCTGTCACTGATACTACCATACCTTAAACACAGCCTCATCCCAGGAGCAACAAGAGAAGGGCAGCAGAGATGATTGTGTGACGACACACTAGCTGCGCCACTGGGATTCCCCTTGTCCCCCAGGTGTGGTTCACTTCATCCACACCACCTGACTGCTCCGTAGAGGGGATATGACATCATGCTGTCATCTTACTGTGTTGTAGTTCAGACAGCAGTGTCAGGGCTAGTGATTCCTGGAGCATCGGGAGCCCTTTCCGGGAACTGTCTCTGGAGGCTTCCATCGCAGAGTTCACTGGGAGAGTGCTTCTCTCTGTAACAAAGGAAAAGACTGGAGAGTGAGGAAGGACAGAGGGAAGCATAGTCTGGAAAAGGGACAGTAGAGAAAGGAGGGGGAGGAAGGAATTCGATGATTGAGGTGATTTATTGCACATTTTCACTCAACGTTGTAAAGCTGAAATCCATTGTTTGACTAGGTTATCTGAAAATAACTCTTGTTCATTTACGTTTATATCTTAGTCATTCAGCAGACGCTCTTATCCAGAGCGACATAAGGGTTAAGTGCCTTGCTCAAGGGCACATCAACAGATTTTTCACTTAGTCAGCTCGGGGATTCGAACCAGCAAACCTTTAGTTACTAGCCCAACACTCTTAACCGCTAGGCTACCTGCCGCTGTCCTCTTGTATTGTAGGCTACTGATTTGTAAATGAACATTATTTACAGTACATTTTCCTGTTACATGGCAGTGGACTTCAGTCTCTGGTTGATGTAGGCTCCAGCCTTAATGATCTGTACATAGAGACCAGTGGAATATATGATACAGAGGCGATAACACATGGAGGGGGACTACTGTAAGACCTTTTTTAAAGGGATCTTCATGTTACACTATTACCATTGCCAACATGACTAGCTAAGATATAAAATACGATCTTACAGTGTTAGTCTTTCATAAGGAAATTCAGAGAAACAGATTGTTGTTTTGGTGCGCATAGAAAGGAGTCATGAGTGCGTTCATGTGCGTGTCCCGCAGTGAACAGACAAACAGGCTCATTCTGTTCAGAACAGCCTCAATTCGTCAGGGCATGGACTCTACGAGGTGTCAAGTGTTCCACAGGGATGCTGGCCCATGTTGATTCCAATGCTTCCCACAGTTGTGTCAAGTTGCCTGGATGTCCTTTGGGTGGTAGATCATTCATGATACACAGAAAACTGTTGAGCGTGTCCTTAATTTCATATGCAGAGTTTGGTTATTCTCCGTAATGGGTCCATGTGCACAATTACTGCGTCCATAATACCACACTCGACTGCATTTACTGCACTTTTACTACAGTTTCAAAACTGCAATGTTTTTTTTGTAAGTGATGGAATCTGATATTTCAAACCACCAATCTGATCACCCTGCGACTTGTGTCCGAACAGTCAAATCTGATTTATTTGCCCTTTTTAGACTGTTATTTGGCATAACTTGTTGCTTGCTAGCTTCTCTATTAACAGCTTTGACAAGAACATGTGCTAGCTAAATAGCTTGTTTTTCACAAACAAATGAGTGAATGTGCTAGAAAGCTGAACAGCTAGCTGGTTGACTGATGTGGCTAGCCAAAAATGACATCTCATCCTTTGAGGCATTAAAAAGCGTTCTTCCACTGATGTTGAACATTCAAACGTCCATGGCAGGCACCTTCGCTTGCTGCATAACTTCTGAGTGGTGGTGCAGGTGTTTTCTATCAATCAGCCTACACCAATGCGCACACCCGTCATTACTATGCCAACTAGAGTAGCCATGTCAGCAAATGACTGCTGTCTGAACACACAAATCTGATTTGGTCACTTGCAACTTGCTGTTTGGACAGTCAATATTCCAAAACAGATTTGAAAAACGAAACTAATTTGAGCATTAAGGCCTGCAGTGTGAACAAGGGTTTAAGTCTTCAAGATCCTCTCCATTCAAACACGTTTTAGAATAGAAAGTGATATAATCCAACCTCAAAGCTGTGTGTGTGTGGGGTGTGTGTGTGTGGCGTGTGTGTGTGTGAGAGAGAACGCTTACATTTGTGTGTGTGTATGAGCTATAGGTAACTGCCAGAATAAAGGAAACACCAACCGGGTGTTAATAGGGTGTTGGGGCACCACGAGAACAGCTTCAATGCACCTTGGCATAAGTTCTACAAGTGTCTGGAACTCTATTGGAGAGATGCGACACCATTCTTCCACAGGAAATTCCATAATTTGGTGTTTTTGTTGATGATGGAAAACACTGTCTCAGCCAGCGCTCCAGAATCTCCCATAAGTGTTCAATTGGGTTGAGATCTGGTAACTGAGACCGTCATAGCATATGGTTTACATCATTTTCAAGCTCATCAAACCATACAGTGACCACTCGTGCCCTGTGGTTGGGGGCATTTTCATATGGGGGCATAGCCATGGTAGCCTGTAACGTGTGTGTGTGTGTGTGTGTGTGTGTGTGTGTGTGTGTGTGTGTGTGTGTGAATGCCTGTCATATATTTAGATATTTGCTTTGTGTGGCAGAGAATGATGCATGTTTTGTTGCTTCTCGGTTTGTTTCTTCCCAATAAAAGCCCTGTGCGGGGGGGTCTTAATAAGGACACCTTCTGAATAAGCCTACTACACAGGAAACGTCTTGATTTACGGGCTTCGGCTTTGGAAAAGCTTGAATTGTTTGCATTGAGTGGCCCATTCCTGTCTCTCCCATCCCACCCGTTCTCTCTCTAGATATCACTTAGCTATTTCTAATCATGCCCATGATTTCTTTAATGTGAATGCCCTTCTCCCATTTAGTAAACAGTGCCGTGAAGTTAAGTTTCCGCCACTGAGACTTGATAGTGTTTTCTTAATGTCCTGAGTTTAATTTATACCTACTGTATGTACATTGCACAGTATTTCCTTTTGCGTGGGTAATATGAGTATCCACATTACTCTAGCCTATAATTGTATAGTCTTATCTGGTCTGGAAATGGCCAGGCATGGCAGTGCAGTGTAGCGTTTCACATGGGACCTGGAACATTAGCATACGGCGCACCGGTGACATGGCACATCCTGTGTTGACTGTCTGGTTTGAATCACCCGGCCAACCGCCACCCCCCTCCAGACCTTGAGTCGTTTCTGGGTTGTAAAATGTTTATAGCTTCATTAGAAGTGAGGTGAAGTGTGCCATGGGGCTGTGATTCTGGTGAAATGCTCTTTGCTCCATTGATGCTCCCCCATTATGACGTGTCCTTCCCTCCACACTAGGATCTAGCAGTTTGGGTTTTCAGGACCTTGAGAGTAAATCCTTCAGTCCCTATGAACAGTCAGTGTGGAAATGACCACAGAGATAACACCTTTCAGGATCTGCTCAATTCCAGGCAGTTTCAAAAGAGGGATTATTGTCCTGCCAAAACAAAAGGAAACTGGGATACTCTGTCCACATGGTGTCTGGGAAACATCTTCTCTGTCTTTCTGGTTATCCTTGGCCTCAAAAGTGTTCCAGTAGCTAGAGGGACTGTTCTCTCCTCCCCTGTCCTGTGCTGCTTAACACCATTATTCAATGTCATATTCGCCATCTCCAGCACCATCCCAACATCAACATATGTGGAAATAGTGCGTTTCTGTTTTGTAGTAAAACAAGAGAGAGGAAGATAAGTGTTTCCAATGACATCATTGGTGTGAATCATGTTATTTTAACCAATTATGACTAGGCATTGGAAACACTTATCTTCCTCTTTATTTTTTACTACAAAACTTAGAAATTATTTCCACATATGTTGGGGTGGTGCTGGAGATGGTGAATATGAAGTTGACATTTTTGGAAATGTCCCTTTTTAAAAGTCTGATTCTGACCCACTGTTCTTAGATGAGACCATATAGGGCAGTAAGAGGCACACAGAAATGTCATTTTGGAAGTTGAGGACTGTAACTCCTGAGGTGTTCCACTACTTTCAGTGTTAGGAAACATACACCTTGTATGAACAGAGGATCCCAGAGGAGGAGCCTGGTTCATAGTTACTGTAGTGTGTTCCTGTCTCCTGCCGGTGTATTTCAGAGGTTATCCAAGGTACAGGGAGGAACTGAACCAGACCACCTGCAGGTGGCTGTAGGTAGTGTACACCAGCTGGGGAACCCACACAGACTGAACACCACAGCTGCAGACGGCCTTCTCAAGGAGCTCTTTGAGGTATTTAGGGAGAGTGGAAACATGTAGGTGGTGGTGTCCAGGGAAAGGGATATGTGGGCCATTGTGGAGAGGCCCCCTCTGCAGGCGCTGCACTTCCAGAGCTGAGAGTTGTTTTGACAGCGGTGAGGAGTTGGCAGGGTGTGAAACATTTAACAAAAATATAACACGCAACATGTAAAGTGTTGGTCCAGTGTTTTATTAACTGAAATAAAAAGATCCCATAAATGTTACATAAACTCTCATATGCAGATAACATCTATGCTGGCTGGGTAGTATACAGATTTCTAGCAAATGTTTGAAAAATGCCCCTTCACAAAAGCTATTGTGTCAAATCCAGTGCTCTTCAGATCCCCTTCCATGCATTCGTGAGGGTATTTGAAATGTATAAAACCTGAAAAGCACAAAAATCTTATTTCTCTCAAATGGTGTGCACAAATTTGTTTATATCCCTGTTATGAGCATGGCATATCAAGAAGCTGATAAACCTCTTAAATGTAATGGCAAAATGTAGATTTCCGCCTAAAAAGACATACCCAAAAGTAACTGCTATTCATGTGTAATTACATGATTCGGACATATATTTGGTAAGAAGACATCTGAGCGAATATGAGGAAATGATCAGAAGATAGATAGGAGTTACATAGTTCAGAACACACAAGATCAAGCACACACAAAATAACCGTCTTTCATTGACAAGCTATAAGTGAATTATTGATGCCCAGAGCTGAAAACACATCAGATGGCTTCCACGTGATTAATATCAGAAAACAATATGGTTTTGATAGACCTAACAACTAGAAATGGGCAGATGTTGTAGTAAGTGGTGTCACGTTTGGTCACGGGACATTTCCAAGTGTCCCTAAACCTCTCCGAAGTGGCATATGTCTGTAAATTAGATAATTACAGTGCTATTACATATTTGCAATCCCTAAATGCTATTTGTTCAGTATAAAAACACACTTTTTACCATATCAACCTCACTCAAAAATTGTGGTGGTGTTATGGGGAATTCAGTGTTCTTTCAACCTCTCCAAAGTGTCTGAATTTGGTAATTGCACAGTTTTTGCACACTGGATGTGCCTAAAAGGTATTATTCACTATTAAAAACTACATTTCTACAACACCAACCCCTCTCAAACATTGTGGTGCTGTGTTTTGAGCAATGCTGCAGTTCTTCCTTTTGTCACGTGTGTTGGATTGTGGCGTTCAGCTTGAGTGGGGGGATCTTGTGATGGTTGTGAGGTTGCTCAAATAAAGGGATATATTGTTGTAAGACACAAAATTACAGTTGACTAAATTTACAAAACGACATTACTATGAAGTAAAAACACCAAGCCTAAACGTTATCTGTAATGTGACTCACATGGAAGGTGTGAAACACACACACACACACACACACAATGCAAACAGTAACAATTTGGAGACACAGGCAGAGGTGAGCAACTCAAATAAACAATGGCCATGAGTGTAGTGGCCTCTACAAAGATACAAGGATGAAACTTACAAGGAAATAACTACTTTGAAATTATAGAACATTGAAATGACTTGTTACACAGGCCTATGTCAACTAAATCCAAAGCACAAAAAGCAGACCACTTATAAAAAAACTAAGCAGGCGACGTCATATTTTTTTGATGCGCAAAGATATAGTCACTCGGGGGACATTCGATGTTGCCATTAAGTCATACATTATCAGATAACATTGGCAATAGGCTAGATTTGTTTCTACCAACCTAAGGATTCATTTGATATCCCCATGTAGCTATAGCTCAAACACAGGCCAAATCGAAGCTTACCTTGTAAGAGGTTTGGTGAAAACGTGTAAAATAAACATTTTGACTCTTGGTCCTGGAGGTCAATAATGGTAGGTCACAGGCAGACAAATATGATATCCTCATGATCTGTGGAGTCCCGGCTTTCGGTGTGTATCAACGGATTCCGTGTTAAAACCTCTCTAGGGTATGTGGGACGCTAGCATCCAGTGAGATTGCAAAGCGCCAAATTCAAATACAGAAATACTCATTATAATAATTCAGAAAATATACAACTATTTCACATTCTTGTGAATCCAACCACGGTGTCAGATTTCAAAAATGCTTTACGGCGAAAGCATACCTTGCAATTATTTGAGAACATAGCCCAGCAGACAAATCATTACAAACAGTAACCAGCCAAGTACAAGAGTTACAAGTCAGAAATAGAGATACAATTAATCACTTACCTTTGATGATCTTCATATGGTTGCACTCGGAAGACATTCATTTATTCAATAAATGTTCCTTTTGTTTGATAAAGTCTCTTTATATCTAAACCTCCGTTTTGTTTGCACGTTTTCTTCCACAGGCTCAAACGCAGTCACAACAGGCAGACAAAAAATCTGAATAGTATCCGTAAAGTTCGTAGAAACATTTCAAACGATGTTCATAATCAATCCTCAGGTTGTTTTTAGCCCAAATAATCGATAATATTTAGTCAATATAAAACGTCAATATAAAAGGTAAACAAGAAAGGCACTCTCTCGGTCGCGCGCATGAAAAAGCTCTGTGACACGTCAGGGTCCACTCATTCAGACTGCTCTTACTCCCTAATTTTTCGGAATACAAGCCTGAAACCATTTCTAAAGACTGTTGACATCTAGTGGAAGGCATAGGAACTGCAATTGGAGTCCTAAGTCAATTGATACTGTAATTGCATTGACTAGAAAACTACAACAACAAAAATCCTTCTTCCTGAATGGAATTTTCTCAGGTTTTCGCCTGCCAAATCAGTTCTGTTATACTCAGACATTATTTTAACAATTTTGGAAATTTTAGTGTTTTCTATCCAAATCTACCAATTAAATGCATATCCTATCTTCTGGGCCTGAGTAGAAGGCAGTTTAATTTGGGCACGCTTTTCATCCAAAATTCCAAATGCTGCCCCCTACCCTAGAGAAGTTAATTTTGTTTATGCTTCATAACGCTAGCAGCCACAGTTGTCTCAAGTTTTGAGGGAGGGTGCAATTTACATGCGGACTGCAGGAATGTCCACCAGAGATGTTGCCAGAGAATTGAATGTTAATTTCTCTACTATAAGCTGCCTCCAACATCGTTTTAGAGAACTTGGCAGTACTTCCAACCGTCCTTACAACTGCAAATATTGTGTAAACATGCCAGCCCAGGACCTCCACATCCAGGTTCTTCACCTGTGGGATCGTCTGAGACCAGCCACCCGGACAGCTGATGAAACTAAGTAGTATTTCTGTCTGTAATAAAGCCCTTTTGTGATGAAAAACTCATTCTGATTGGCTGGGCCTCCACAGTGGGAGCCAGGCCCTTGCCAAATCATGTGAAATCCATAGATTACGGCCTAATGAATTAGGGTCTTATATGAACTGTAACTCAACGTAAAATTGTTCCATGTTGCGTTTATATTTTGTTCAGTATAGTTTTAATCCAAAATTAAATTAACAATTTCCAGCATTGAATATAGGCTGTAAAAATACATTTATTTAGTAGGCTATACTCAAACTATTACCAGCTGCACCAATTTAAACTTGATATGGCCTGCTCTGCATATGGTTTAAGTGAACGAAAGCCTGAATAATTAACTGATAATAAACTGAATTAGCCTATCGTAAACATACAATCTGCAAATAGTGCAAGCAGGTGTATCCATCTACCAGGTTTTTGTCTACAATGACTCCGAAAACCTTCCAAACCAAACTGGGGATTTCACTCACACAGCACCTGTTTCCTAGATGGTGTTGTTCATAACCTTTTTATTTTTCCGGTTAGGCCTACGTTAGCCATTTTCACATGAGCTAGGCTAGCCAGGGAAATTCACTTGGCAACATATTTTCACGTGGGGGGGATGAAACCATAAGTTTCAGCACCACACAAATAACGGACAGTTCCCTGATCCACTGCATTCGTGGCTGGTAGCCTACATATCTGCCTCGCTGCCCACAAAATGGAATTCCCAACACAACAAGTTCCTGGATTTGTAAAAATGAATATGATTGATTGATTGATTTAAAATGTTTCCGACACTCAATATAATTGTTCTAAACGGGTTAAATAATGTTATTCATTTTTTGCGGGTCAACTGTGGGGAACCGTGGATATCTGGCCAGATGCAGGACTTTACTCTAGATCTGCTAAAGAATGAACTATGGCGGTTCATATTATTGTTGAAAAGGTTTTGAATTCTAGAATTATATGGGCTAGCCTAATTCTGATGAATTTGTCACATCCGTCCCCTCACTGGGAAGTTGGACACTTAAAGGCTCTAGGTCAGTGTCCAGTCTCTGTCCACTCCTGCCTGCAAGCTCTGTCCTGGAATATGATCTGACGACTTAGATCCCTGCTGTGTGGATCAAAGGATTGAGAGACATCATACCCACTGCAGTCTGCCACACTGACCTCTCAGACAACCGATACAGTCCAAAGCGCTTTAACGGTATCTCAGTAAATGTGTCTTCCTCGTTTTATATCAGTAGCTAATAGCCTTCCGTGACACATTCAACACGACATTGATATAGGCCTATGTGAAGTGTGTATCACTCTTAATGCGCAACTATCACCACATTGTATAATAGTCAACGATCATTTCGAACTGAGACATTAAAACTCTTACTGTGCCCTTCACAATGCAATTTGCCATTCAGGAGGTTAAAACATGTATTAGTTGTCCAGTGGTCAGATTGGTCTGAAATGTGATCCATCCTACTGCCTACTGAAGCACTATCTGTGAACATAATTGTGAACCCTGCTCCAACTTCTAACCAGGGACGTCGGCTCTCTTCCCTGTTGCGTCTGGGGATTTTTATGCGAACCGGGCACATCACAATATACCCATTGCTCTGCAAAAATGGTTGGATCACACGCAGTACAGCGCAGTACAGTATAGAGGCTGTTGCCTGTCATTCACTGCTGACCTGATTACATTGTCTCATGCTTTCTCTTCATCCTTGCATATCTGTGCGATTATGGATTCATCAATGGAATTGAATTGCGGTACACAATCAGCGCTTGGATATTTTGTTGTGCTTGATGTTCTGGCGTTTATAGCTGATTCGGCTAATCTATGAATTTCCTGTTGATGCAGCGGATATGATATCCCATTGGATCCTGTTGGATCACTTCTTCAAGACTGTCAATAGAACAACATAGGGGATAGGCTGCACCAGTGACGTGTGGTGAGGTCGGTGGCTGGGTAGGAACTGGCTATTATCAAAGCCAGATTTAATCAAATAAACCTTGATGAAGCCCAGGTTTACCATAAAACCGACAACCATTGTGACATAGGCTATTAACATTAACTGTACAAACATTTTCACCAAATGTAAATACCAATGTAGTCGAGATACACAAGCGACCAAATAACACACTGCTCGACTCAGCTCAGCCATAGACCCGTTGTAGCGTGCAGAGTAACAACTCATAGGTGTGGTACTAAAAGACCAATATATGGACACATTTATTCGGAATAATTTGCAACGCATAGCCTTTCACAATGGATTTACAATTCTTCCAATGCGCGGCGTGCACACACAATAATATTACGTGTGATATTATTACACACACATTTAGTCGCATCCATCTTGTAGAAGCCAAGGCTCGGGCCCGCACTGAGTGGCGGAGAAGCCCCGTTCCCAATATGTCGACAAAGTACATGTTGAAATGTTTCCCACAAGTGGACAGTCCAGTACTCGCTGTTCGCCTGCCCGACAGCGAGGGAGATGGTGGTTGCCTTGCCTGTCATGAATATAGTCACGTGCTGTATGCTGCCCTTGTCTGGTCTTAACTTTCATTATAGTTAATGTTCCACTATTCGAAACCTCCATGATTATTCCAACTTGGAAAGTTGTTTGAGGTGCAGTATAGAGGTAGTGTCCGTATGTCAAGTTGTTTTTGCTAGAAATCTAGCAGTTCAGGGATGCTAGCAATCTTTGTTCAGCACCAAATGATGTAGACATGCGAAATGCAGACCCTGTCCATTACAGTGACTGGACGAATGAAGGCCGCGCACGTCAAGGATTTTAATGGATTTAAAAATGGATGGAACGAAAGTCATGAATTTTTAAACATAGATTTGACCTTTATTCATGAATACCCTATTATTCGGGAGGTTTTGTTGCAGTTTTAGAAAATGTTGAGATTTTGAGCATAACAGCCACCAGAATCATTCAGAAACTAACATTAGATATCAATATATTTTCTTTCATTATAATAACATTTATAGATTTGGCTTTTCACAGCAGCTTTTTAAAATTAGATTATTACAGAGTAAGCACTGGCTACACGTCACTGGTCTACACTGTAGCCAGAGGTCTTTCTAACAAGTTGTTTAAGGAAGATCATTCAAGGACGTTCCAAATCAGACTCGGTAATGTGTCATGATAAACTTGTGAAATATGCAAACATTCTCATAACTCACTATGCTTCTCCTCTTTCTCCCTGACAGAATGAGGATGCCTGAGACGGGGAGATAGACTTCACCGGAGCAGAGTGTGTGCTAGAGCCAGGGGCTGGGCCCTGACCAGAGACCCCCAGAGGCCCCCAACTGGGGGGGGGAGGTCCATGGGGACCATGGGGGACCTGGGAGGCTTCACCACCACAGGGGAGAGGGTGAACCCGGCCCACATCCTGTTTGACCGCTTCGTCCAGGCCTCCACTTGCAAGGTCACGCTCAAGGCCTTCCAGGAGCTCTGTGACCATCTGGAGCTCAAGCCCTGTGAGTACCGGGTCTTCTACCACAAGCTTAAGTCCCGTCTCAACTACTGGAAGGCCAAGGCACTCTGGGCTAAGCTTGACAAGCGGGCCGGCCAGAAGGAGTACAAGAAAGGACGTGCATGTACCAACTCTAAGGTATGTGATGATGTAACTTGTCTCATATCCTTGTTCAAAGTACCTCAGAGAGTATTATTTCTGTTAATAGAGAGTTCGAGAGTTATTTCTCTATATAATAGCGTAGGGCGATATCCACATTTTCATGTTGTCTATTTTCCCTTGTTTAATATTGCGATTTAAATTATATTTTGCGATTAACAGTATATCGGCAACTGAACTTTATGGTAATATCAGCCCACTCTTGTATATGAGATACGGCATGCTCTCCCCTCCACAGTGTTT